>NC_092737.1:23710954-23898661 GCF_047496885.1 Scyliorhinus torazame
GTTTAGAAGGATGAGAGGGGGCCCGATCGAGGTGTGTAAAATACTAAAAGGGATTGATAAAGTAAACATAGACCAAATGTTCCCCCTTTTGTGGAACAATTGAGGACGAGAGGTCACAGAAGCGGGTTGAGAGGCGGGAGATTTAGAACTGAGACGAGGAGGAACTACTTCTCGTAGAGGGTGGTGAATTTGTGGAACTCGCTGCCCCCACAGCGCGGTGGAGTCTGGGTCATTAAACGGTTTCAAGAGGGAGATAGATATACTTCCGATTTTAAAATGGGTTAAAGGAAGTTGGGGAAGAAAGGTGAGGGTGTTAAAGGCGGATTTGGACCAGGAAGAGATCAGCCATGACCTGATGGGATGGCGGAACAGCCTCGAGGGGCCGAATTGCCGACTTGTGCTCCTGATTCCTATGTTCTCTCGCATCATCGGTTCCCAGGTTGCCCTCCCCGAACGGTCAGTGAGACAATTGGATGGCGGAAACATTGAAAATACAAGCAGGAGACGGCCATTCGGCCCATCGGGTCTGCCCCTGCCGACCTGATCCCATTGGCCAGCACTTGGTCCACAGCCTCGAATGTTGTGACGTGTCGAGTGCTCGTCAGGCACCTTTTTAAAGGATGTGAGGCAACTCGCCTCCACCACCTTCCCATCATTGTGACCAAGGCAGATCCAATAACCGCTTGAAAGTTCCTAAAGTGCCCGACTCCACTATCACAGCAGGCAGTCCATTCCACACCCTAACCACTCTCTGAGTAAAGAGCCTACCTCGGACATCCCTCCTGTATCTCCCACCCTGAACCTATAGTTATGCCCCTTGTAACAGCTACATCCACCCGAGGGAATAGTCTCTGAACGTCCACTCTATCTATCCCCCTCATTATCTTATAAACCTCTATTAAGTCGCCTCTCATCCTCCTCCGCTCCAAAGAGAAAAGCCCTAGCTCCCTCAACCTTTCCTCATAAGACGTATCCTGCAAACCAGGCAGCATCCTGGTAAATCTCCTTTGCACCCTTTCCAATGCTTCCACATCCTTCCTATAGTGAGGTGACCAGAACTGCACACAATACTCCAAATGTGGTCTCACCAGGGTCCTGTATAGTTGCAGCATAACCCCGCGGTTCTTAAACTCAAGCCCCCTGTTAATAAACGCCAACACACTATAGGCCTTCTTCACGGCTCTATCCACTTGGGTGGCAACTTTCAGAGATCTGTGGACATGAACTCCGAGATCTCTCTGTTCCTCCACATTCCTCAGAACCCGGCGTTGACCCTGTAATCCGCATTCAAATTTGTCCGACCAAAATGAATCACCTCGCACTTAGCAGGGTTAAACTCTATACTTGTGACAATAAAAGATTGTAATTAATCCTGCCTTCCCCCATATCCTTGATCCCGTTTTGGCCTCAACTACTTCCCGTGGTAACAAATTCCACAGGCCAACCACTCTCTGGGAGAAGAAATGTCTCCTCATCTCAGTCCGAAATGGTCTCCCCGTATCCTCAGACTGTGACCCCTGGTTCTGGACACCCCCCACCATCGGGAACATCCTTCCTGCATTGACCCTGTCCAGTCCCTTCACCATCGGGAACATCCTTCCTGCATCGACCCTGTCCAGTCCCCCCCACCATCGGGAACATCCTTCCTGCATCTACCTTGTCCAGTCCCCCCCACCATCGGGAACATCCTTCCTGCATCGACCCTGTCCAGACCCCCCCCACCATCGGGAACATCCTTCCTGCATCGACCCTGTCCAGTCCCCCTTCACCATCGGGAACATCCTTCCTGCATCGACCCTGTCCAGTCCCCCTTCACCATCGGGAACATCCTTCCTGCATCAACCCTGTCCAGTCCCCCCCACCATCGGGGAACATCCTTCCTGCATCGACCCTGTCCAGTCCCCCCCAACCATCGGGAACATCCTTCCTGCATCAACCCTGTCCAGTCCCCCCCCCCACCATCGGGAACATCCTTCCTGCATCGACCCTGTCCAGTCCCCCCCACCATCGGGAACATCCTTCCTGCATCGACCCTGTCCAGTCCCCCCCACCATCGGGATCATCCTTCCTGCATCGACCCTGTCCAGTCCCCCCCCCCACCATCGGGAACATCCTTCCTGCATCGACCCTGTCCAGTCCCCCCCCCACCATCGGGAACATCCTTCCTGCATCGACCCTGCCCGGTGCCCCCCCCACCATCGGAACATCCTTCCTGCATCGACCCTGTCCAGTCCCCCCCCCACCATCGGGAACATCCTTCCTGCATCGACCCTGTCCAGTCCCCCCCCACCATCGGGAACATCCTTCCTGCATCGACCCTGTCCAGTCCCCCCCACCATCGGGATCATCCTTCCTGCATCAACCCTGTCCAGTCCCCCCCACCATCGGGAACATCCTTCCTGCATCGACCCAGTTCAGTCCCCCCCCCCCCCACCATCGGGAACATCCTTCCTGCATCGACCCTGTCCAGCCCCCCCCACCATCGGAACATCCTTCCTGCATCTACCCTGTCCAGTCCCCCCCCCACCATCGGGAACATCCTTCCTGCATCGACCCTGTCCAGTCCCCCCCACCATCGGGAACATCCTTCCTGCATCGACCCTGTCCAATCCCCTCCACCATCGGGAACATGCTTCCTGCATCGACCCTGTCCAGTCCCCCCCCCCACCATCGGGAACATCCTTCCTGCATCTACCCTGTCCAGTCCCCCCCCCACACCATCGGGAACATCCTTCCTGCATCGACCCTGTCCAGTCCCCCCACCCATCGGGAACATCCTTCCTGCATCGACCCTGTCCAGTCCCCCCCACCATCGGGAACATCCTTCCTGCATCGACCCTGTCCAGTCAGGTTAGAATTTTATAGGTTTCTATGAGATCCCCCCCCTCTTCATGCTGCCTGAATTTGAGGGTAGGTTTTATGAGGAAAGGTTGAGGGAGCTCGGGCTTTTCTCATTGGAGGGGAGGAGGATGAGAGGTGACTTAATTGAGGTGTATAAGATGATGAAAGGGATAGATAGAGTGGACGTTCAGAGACTTTTTCCTCGGGTGGGATGTAGCTGTTACCTGGCCCTGATGGGATGCATGCCAGAGTGTTAAAAGAGATGGCTAGGGAAATTGTAAACGCACTAGTGATAATTTATCAAAATTCACTAGACTCTGGGGTGGTCCAGAGGATTGGAAAGTAGCAAACGTGACACCACTGTTTAAAAAAGGAGGTCGGCAGAAAGCGGGTAATTATAGGCCGGTAAGCTTAACTTCGGTTGTAGGGAAAATGCTGGAATCTATCATTAAGGAGGAAATAGCGGGGCACCTGGAGGGAAATTGTCCCATTGGGCAGACGCAGCATGGGTTCACAAAGGGTAGGTCGTGTCTGACTAATTTGGTAGAATTTTTTGAGGACGTTACCAGTGCAGTAGATAACGGGGAGCCAATGGATGTGATATATCTGGATTTCCAGAAAGCTTTTGACAAGGTGCCACACAAAAGGTTGCTGCATAAACTAAAGATGCATGGCATTGAGGGTAAAGTGGTAGCATGGGTAGAGGATTGGTTAACTAACAGAAAGCAGAGAGTGGGGATAAATGGGTGTTTCTCTGGTTGGCAACCTGTAACTAGTGGGGTCCCTCAAGGATCAGTGTTGGGCCCGCAGTTGTTCACAATTTACATAGACGATTTGGAGTTGGGGACCAAGTGCAATGTGGCAAAGTTTGCAGACGACACTAAGATGAGTGGTAAAGCAAAAAGTGCAGAGGATACCGGAAGTCTGCAGAAGGATTTGGATAGGTTAGGTGAATGGGCTAGGGTCTGGCAGATGGAATTCAATGTTGCCAAGTGTGAGGCTATCCATTTTGGGAGGAATAACAGCAGAATGGATTATTATTTAAACGGTAAGATGTTAAAACATGCTGCTGTGCAGCGGGACCTGGGTGTGCTGGTGCACGAGTCGCAAAAAGTTGGTGTGCAGGTGCAACAGGTGATTAAGAAGGCTAATCGAGTTTTGTCTTTCATTGCTAGAGGGATGGAGTTCGAGACTAGGGCGGTTATGCTGCAATTGTATAGGGTGTTGGTGAGGCCGCATCTGGAGTATTGTGTTCAGTTTTGGTCTCCTTACCTGAGAAAGGACATAATGGCACTGGAGGGAGTGCAGAGGAGATTCACTAGGTTGATCCCAGAGTTGAGGGGATTAGATTATGAAAAGAGGTTGAGTAGACTGGGACTGTACTCATTGGAGTTTAGAAGGATGAGGGGGGATCTTATAGAAACATATAAGATTATGAAAGGAATAGATAGGATAGATGCGGGCAGGTTGTTTCCACTGGCGGGTGAAAGCAGAACTAGGGGGCATAGCCTCAAAATAAGGGGAAGTAGATTTAGGACGGAGTTGAGGAGGGACCTCTTCACCCAAAGGGTTGTGAATCTCTGGAATTCCTTGCCCAGTGAAGCAGTTGAGGCTCCTTCTTTAAACGTTTTTAAGAAAAAGATAGATACCTTTCTAAAGAATAACGGGATTCGGGGATATGGTGTCCGGGCCGGAGAGTGGAGCTGAGTCCACAAAGATCAGCCATGATCTCATTGAATGGCGGAGCAGGCTCGAGGGGCCAGATGGCCTACTCCTGCTCCTCGTTCTTATGTTATGTTCTTATGTTACAAGGGGGCATAACTATTAGGTTCAGGGTGGGAGATATAGGAGGGGTGTCCGAGGTAGGTTCTTTACTCAGAGAGTTGTTAGGGCGTGGAATCATAGATCATAGAATTTACAGTGCAGAAGGAGGCCATTCGGCCCATCGAATCCGCACCGGCTCTTGGAAAGAGCACCCTACCCAAGGTCCACACCTCCACCCTATCCCCATAACCCATAACCCAATAACCCCACCCAACACTCAGGGCAATTTTGGACACTAAGGGCAATTTATCACGGCCAATCCACCTAACCTGCACATCTTTGGACTGTGGGAGGAAACCGGAGCACCCGGAGGAAACCCACGCACACACGGGGAGGATGTGCAGACTCCGCACAGACAGTGACCCAAGCCGGAATCGAACCTGGGACCCTGGAGCTGCGAAGCAATTGTGCTATCCACAATGCTACCGTGCTTGCCCCTGTGGACTGGACTGCCTGCCGTGATAGTGGAGTCGGACACTTTCGGAACTTTCAAGCGGTTATTGGATAGGCACATGGAGCACACCAGAATGACAGGGAGTGGGATAGCTTGATCTTGGTTTCGGACAATGCTCGGCACAACATCGAGGTCCGAAGGGCCTGTTCTGTGCTGGGCGGTTCTATATTCTATTCTTCTGAGCTCCAGCGAATACAATCCTAACCGACTCAATCTCTCCTCGTATGTCAGTCCCGCCATCCCAGGAATCAGTCTGGTAAACCTTCACTGCCCTCCCTCTTCCTGATATCTGGACTACAGGGGTTGAGTTATCAGGAGAGATGACAAAAATTAGACCTGTTTCTGCTGGAATTTATTTATTTATTTTTTAAAATAATTTTTTTAAACTTTAGAGCACCCAATTAATTTTTTCCAATTAAGGGGGCAATTTAGCGCGGCCAATCCACATCTTTTTGGGTTGTGGGGGCGAAACCCACGCAGACCCGGGGAGAATGTGCAAACTCCACACGGACAGTGACCCAGAGCCGGGATCGAACCCGGGACCTCGGCGTCGCGAGGCAGCTGGGCTACCTTTTGCTGGAATTTAGACGGTTAAGGGGCAATCTGATCGTAGAATTCGAGATATTAACAGGAAAACACAGGGTCGATAAAGATAAACTATTTCCATTGGTTGGAGATTCTAAAACCCCCTTTGTGGGGGGGGGGGGGGCAGAGTCTAAAAAATAGGGTTATACCATTCAGGTGAGCTGTTGGGAAGAACTTCTTCACTCAAAGGGTGGTAAAGGTTCGGAATTCCCTCCCACACATAACAGGTGAAGCTCAATCAATTGCTCATGTTAAATCTGAGATTTTTGTGAAGCAAAGAGATTCAGGGATTTGGGCCGAAGGCAGGGTTATGGAGTTCGGCAACAGGTCAGCCGTGATCTCGATGAACGGCGAGACAGGCTCGAGGGGCTGAATGGCCTCCTCCTGTTCCTACGTTCGGGGTGGAGCAAATCAGGAGAAAGAGGTCGGAATTCTCCAGTCGTTGGGGGTCCCTGTTTTCGCTGGAAGCCATGTTGTGGGGGGGGAGCGCGGGGGAGGGAGACTAATTGGATAGGTCTCCCAAAGACCCAGAAATGTACGCTGGGCTGAATGGCCTCCTTCTGCACCGATTGCAGAAGGAAAGAGAGAGGTAAGTGCGAGGTTGACCGAATGTTGTGGGTCGAATTTGCCGAGTGTTCACAGAGTGTGTGGCGGGCGTTACGTTGGACTCACATTTTGTCTGGGGTGTAACTGAAATAAGGGCAAACAGAAAACTCCCCCTTCTGAGCTTTCCTTCTCTCCCTCCTTTTTTTTTTTTGCAGGACTCTTCCAGAGAGCCATCGCGCAGAGCGGCACGGCCATCTCCAGCTGGTCCGTCAACTACCAGCCCGCCAAGTACACCCGGATCCTGGCCAAGAAGGTGGGCTGCAACTTCGCCGAGACGGTCGACATGGTGGACTGCCTGCGGAGGAAGTCCTACCGCGAGCTGGTCGACCAGGACATCCAGCCCACCCGCTACCACATCGCCTTCGGGCCGGTCGTCGACGGCGACGTGTTGCCTGACGACCCCGAGATCCTGATGGAGCAGGGCGAGTTCCTCAACTACGACATCCTGCTGGGGGTCAACCAGGGCGAGGGCTTCAAGTTCGTGGAGTCGCTGGTGGACAACGAGGACGGCATCTCGGCCAGCTACTTCGACTTCGCCGTCTCCAACTTCGTGGACAACCTGTACGGCTACCCGGAGGGCAAGGACATCCTGCGGGAGACCATCAAGTTCATGTACACCGACTGGGCGGACCGCGACAACGGCGAGATGCGGCGCAAGACGCTGCTGGCCCTCTTCACCGACCACCAGTGGGTGGCGCCGGCCATCGCCACCGCCCGCCTCCACGCCGAGTACCAGTCGCCGACCTACTTCTACACCTTCTACCACCACTGCCAGAGCGAGATGAAGGCGGTGTGGGCGGACGCGGCCCACGGCGACGAGATCCCCTACGTGTTCGGCATCCCCATGATCGGCGTCACCGAGCTCTTCCCCTGCAACTTCTCCAAGAACGACATCATGTTGAGCGCCGTGGTCATGACCTACTGGACCAACTTTGCCAAGACCGGGTGAGTCGACCGTCGCCTCCCGGTGGCGGCCCCGTGTCATTGCTGCCGGAAATTCGTCGGACGTTTTCCTTTGACACGAATCGCGCCCCGAAGGCGGATTTATACACTGCTGTGCATTTAGGAGGTTTGAAACATATGGGGCGTTGACGATCAAAGAGACTATGGGGGGTTTTCAAGTCGACCCGATGTAGTTAAGAGGGCTAATGGGATACTTGCCTTGATTCGTCGAGGTATAGAATAGAGGAGCCTCTTATCCCAGTGACCAGTCGAGTGAACCTTCCCCGCCCCGCCTCTGAAGCGAGTTTATCTTTTCTGAAACGTGGAATCCGCGGCCGGTATTCCAGACACGGTCTCACCACAACCCTGTGGATATGGAGCGAGAATCCCCTTAATCCGCCGCTCCAGCCCCCTTATAATGAAGGCCCACATTCCATTTGCCTCCCTGACGGCTTGCCGCACCTACTTGCTAACTTTCATATGGTTTAACAGCCTGGGAAGAAGCCCTTCTGGGGGTCTCTGCCTCCACCCCCCCTTTCAGGCAGCGGGTTCCAGACCCCCCCCCCGGGGGGGGAAAAGGTTTTCCCTCACATCCCCGCTAAATCTCCCGCCCCCTCACCTTAAATCTCTGCCCCCTGGTCGTTGAGCCCTCCGCCAAGGGGAAAAGGTTCTTCCTGTCGACTCCACCTGTGTCCCTCATAGTTTTATACATCTCAATCACGCCCCCCCCTCAGTCTCCTCTGCTCCAAGGACAACAACCCCAGTCTATCCAATCTCTCTCCATAACTAACACTCCCCAGGCCAGGCAGCATCCTGGTAAATCTCCTCTGCAGCCTTTCCAGTGGCTATCACACCCCTCCTGTAATGTGGATTCCAGAACTGCTCACAATACTCTCGCTGTGGCCTGACCAACATTTTATACAGTTCCAGCATAACCTCCCTGCTCTTAAACTCTCTGCCTCGGCTAATAAAGGCAATTAGACCACAGGCCTTCTTAACCACTGTGTCCACCTGCTCTGCTACCTTAAAGGACGGGTGTACAGGCACACCCAGGTCCCTCTGATCCTCGGTGCTCTCCAGGGTCCTGGCTGAAGGTTCCTCGCCTTGGGGTACCCGGAAAATCACCACACCCTCCTGCTGCCTCTCAAATCGTAGGCCGCACGATTCTTTCTACCCCCCCCCCCCCCCGCTCCCCCCCACACACAGACAGGCCTGGGGTTCGATGGCGGTAGGACAGGACATGGCCCCTCTTGTCGCGCGGCGCGCTCTCAGCCGGGAGAGTCGACCCGGATCTTTGCGAACCCTTCAGCCGGGGCCCTGAGCACGGAAAGAAGAAACTGAAATAAAAGCAAAATGCGGCAGATGCGGGCAACCTGAAATAAAAGCAGGGCAAGCTCAGCCGCTCCGGCAGCAGCTGTTGCCATTCCTTAACGGGCAGGGAGGAAGAGAAAAGGCGTCCACGGGAGACGGAGAGTGAGGTGGAACTTGGACTGTTGCCAGGCCTGATGAACCCAAAACCTGCAAAGAGGGCTGAGATCCTACACTTGGAAAACAATTCGAGCAGATACTGGTGAACCTACAGGTTCTGAAATTCCCTCCCAAATCCCCTCCTTGATCATTTCATCGTCCTGGAGGGGCATGGTGGTCTTGTTGCTGGATTAGTAATCCAGAGACCCAAGGTCTCCTGGGGACTGGGTTCGAATCCCAACACGATATTCAATCAAACAAAAATTTGGAATTAAAAATCTAACGATGACCATGAAACCATTGTCGATTGTCGGAAAAACCCATCTGGGTCACTAATGTCCTTTAGGGAAGGAAATCTGCCGTCCTTACCCGGTCTGGCCTACAGGTGACTCCCGACATGGTTGACTCTTAACTTGCCCCCTCAAGGGTAATTCGTGATGAGCAATAATAAATGGTGACACATGAATGAATTTGAAAAAAACATCCTTTCAGGCAGCGAGCTCCAGACTCCCCCCCCCCCCCCCCCCTCCCCCCCCCCTTCTCTGGGTGAAAAGGTTGTTCCTCACGTCCCCTCAAAACCTCCCGGCCCCTCACATTAAACCGATCGTTTCACAGGGCCAGGAGCCTGGGTTCAATCCGGCCTCAGGTCACTGTCCGCGCGGAGTCTGCACGTCCTCCCCCGCGTCTGCGTGGGTTTCCTCCGGGTGCTCCGGATTCCTCCCGCAAGTCCCGAAAGACTTGTGCTTGTTGGGTGAATTGGACATTCTGAATTCCCCCTCCGTGTACCCGAACCGGCGCCAGAGTGTGGAGACTAGGGGCTTTCCACAGTAACTTCATTGCAGTGTTAATAATGTAAGCCTACTTGTGACACTAATAAATATTATCATTTTTGACCCCTTTTTACTAAAGGGAATGGTTCCTTCTGAGCGACCCTCACTAGGCCCCTCATAATGTTGTCCAGCTCGATGAGGCCCCCCCTCAGTCTCCTCTGCTCCAAGGACAACAACCCCAGTCTATCCAATCTCTCTCCATAACTAACACTCCCCAGCCCAGGCAACATCCTGGTAAATCTCCTCTGCAGCCTTTCCAGTGGCTATCACACCCCTCCTATAAAGTGGCGACGAGAACTGCACACAATACTCCCGCTGTGGCCTAACCAACGTTTTATGCAGTTTCAACATAACGTCCCTGCTCTTTTATTCTATACCTCGATTAATAAAGGAATGTACCCCATAAGTCTTCTTACCCGCCCTATCTACCTGCCCTGGTGACTTCAGGGGTCTATAGACATGTACCCCAAGGCCTCTCTGATCCTCTTTAATTTCTAACGTCCGACCGTTCTCTGCACGTCCTCCCCGTGTCTGCGTGGGTTTCCTCCGGGTGCTCCGGTTTCCTCACTCAGTCCAAAGATGTGCAGGTTAGGTGAATTGGCCAATGATAAATTGCCCTTAATGTCCAAAATTGCCCTTGGTGTTGGGTGGAGGTGTTGAGTTTGGGTAGGGTGCTCTTTCCAAGAGCCGGTGCAGACTCAAAGGGCCGAATGGCCTCCTTCTGCACTGTAAATTCAATGATAATCTATGATTAATCTAGGACAAAGGTTCGGCACAACATCGTGGGCCGAAGGGCCTGTTCTGTGCTGTATTTTCTATGTTCTATGTTCTATGTTCATTGGCCGTTCATTCCCTTGTCTTGTTCGTCCTCCCAAAGTGCATCACCTCCCACGTTTCAGGGTTAAACTCCAGACCCTTAAAACCTATTTAGTGCAAATGTTTGGTCCCTCGTAGGCCAGTGTCAAATTCAGCTTGATAACGGTGCCAAGGCTCCCTCAAGAGGTGTTCCTTTCTTAGAACCGTGTTAAAAGACGCGGCATTAACGCAAATTGTTTGACTGATTTTCTTTCTCTTTTCGCCCCTCCCAATGCCCCCCCTCCCCCTTTCCTCTTCCTTTGCAGGGATCCCAACAAACCTGTGCCCCAAGACACCAAGTTTATTCACACGAAGCCTAACCGTTTCGAGGAGGTGGCCTGGACCAAGTTTAACTCCAAGGAGAAACCCTACCTCCACATCGGTCTGAAGCCCAGGATTCGGGAGCATTACCGCGCCAACAAGGTGGCGTTCTGGCTGGAACTGGTGCCCCACCTACACAACCTCCACGACATCTTGCAGTACACCTCCACCACCACCAAGATCCCGCCCGAGGACCCCTTCATGACCAAACGGGCCCAGGGCAAAGGCTGGACAGTGACCACCAAGCGCCCGTTCATCACCTCGCCCCCCAAGCAGGAACACACAGACGAGCCGCCCAACTACGCCCGCCTGCCCGAGGACTCGCGGGACTACTCGACCGAGCTCAGCGTCACGGTGGCGGTGGGCGCCTCGCTGCTCTTCCTCAACATCCTGGCCTTCGCCGCCCTCTACTACAAGCGGGACAAGCGGCACGAGCTTCACCGCCGACTCAGCCCCCAGCGCAACACCACCAACGACCTGGCCCACGCCCAGGAGGAGGAGATCATGTCCCTCCAGATCAAGCACAGCGAGCACGAGGCCCACGACCTGGAGCCCCTCCGGCCCCACGAGATCCTGCGCCCGGCCTGCCCGCCCGACTACACCCTGGCGCTGAGGAGGGCGCCCGATGACGTCCCCCTCATGACCCCCAACACCATCACCATGATCCCCAGCACCATCAGCGGAATGCAGCCCCTGCACTCGTTCAACACCTACCCAGCAGGGCACAACAACACACTGCCCCACCCGCACTCGACCACCCGGGTATAGTCGGACCTCGGCCCAAGCTCAGCCCCCCACCCCCCCCACCCCCCCCACCCCCCACCCCCCGACGCCATACCGCGAAGGAAAGGCATCGTGAGAACATGGCTGCCCACCTCGCTGGATCGGAGTTCGAGTGATTCGACGAAGCTTTTTATTTTGGAAAGCGAACAGGTTGAGGAGAGAAGGGGGCTGGATAATTCGACATTTTTGACCAACTCCCTCCCCATCGCCCACCCCCCTCCTCCCCAATCCTGTGCAACATACAGTCCATGGCAGGGACATGTCTTTTTGGGGGGGGGGGGGGTGCAAGACTTTTTCTGTCTCACGGCCCCTTCCCCCTCCGCACATCCCTTGATTTCCCCACCCCCCACCCCCCCACCCCTGTTTCCCAGGAACCTTTAAGTCAGTCTACCAGTGCCAAGGAAAATTAGGCTTCGGCCTACTCTCGATGCGATATCTGATCATTCGCATATAGAAACAAGTACCAAAAATCAAATTAATTTTTTTTTTTGTTCAAAAGACGTGGTTGCTTGGAGGATTGCATGGTATTTAAGATAACGTTGAACCTATCATTCATTCTTGTTTTTGTTTTCCTGGGGACAATTGATTTGACAAGTTAACTTAGCGTAAATAACTCGAGACTGAGCTCTTTTGTACAGCGCTTTCGCCTTCGGTTTTTTGTCGCATTCAAAGGTTGGACTGGAGCATTAAGAGGAGAAAATGAGATCCCGCCACCTTCAAAAGGGATCAGATAAACGGAGGAACTTAGCCCTTTGAACTCGGGCATTCGCAAAGGGACCAACCTGGGCTTTATTCCCGGCTAAACTCCAGCCACCGGAAGTAGGCCAGAAATTAAATCCGGGGCTTTAAGTCCCACCGTGGAATGCTCACGGTTTACGGCTAACGCCCGTGACATTTTACAAATCTACCAGGGCTTGGGAGACGCTTTCGAACAAACAAAACAATATTTTTTATTCAAAAAAAAATAGAATCGGCTCCCGGAACTGGTTGGCGTTGCCAGGGGCGACGGACGCACGGAGCAAAATGGCGTCGCTTCTGAGTTGACCGTATTTAGGAAGTCACGCCGATGGAAGGGAAGAAAACACTTGTCTGCCCCACACATGCACCAACCACCCCCCCCCCCCAACCACCACCCCTCCTCCCTTCCAACAATCCTCATCAGCCCCTCCCCTGCCCATCCCTACCACCTCCCCCACCCCTCCTCCCATCCAACATCTCTCATCCCCCCCCTCCCCCTGCCCCTCCCTACCCCCTCCCCCATCACCCACCCCTCCTCCCATCCAACAACCCTCATCCCCCCCTGTCCCTCCCTACCCCCTCCCCCCCACCACCCACCCCTCCTCCCATCCAACATCTCTCATCCCCCCCCTCCCCCTGCCCCTCCCTACCCCCTCCCCGCCCACCACCCACCCCTCCTCCCATCCAACAACCCTCATCCCCCCTGCCCCTCCCTACCCGCTCCCCCCCACCACCCGCCCCTCCTCCCGACCAACAACCCTCATCACCCCCACCCCCACCACTCCCTACCCCTTCCCCCCCCCACCCGCCCCTCCTCCCGTCCAACAACCCTCATCCCCCCCTCCCCCCTCTGCCCGCCCCTCCCAACCCGCTCCCCCCCCACCACCCGCCCCTCCTCCCATCCAACAACCCTCATCCCCCCCTGCCCCTCCCTACCCCCTCCCCGCCCACCACCCACCCCTCCTCCCATCCAACAACCCTCACCCCCCCTCCCTCTGCCCCTCCCTACCCCCTCCCCCCCACCACCCACCCCTCCTTCCATCCAACAACCCTCCCCTCCCCTGCCCCTCCCTACCCCCTCCCCTACCCCCCCCCCCCCCCACCACCACCCTCGTCAACACCGCCAACGCTTGCGGAACAGGTGGACAGAGATGCGTCAGGAAAGGACTTCAGCTACTTTTGTAAAATATTTGACCTCAGTCGTCGGGCCTGGGCAAAAGGCCGCCCTCCCCCCCCCTTTTTTTTCTTCTCAATGGCGAAACGCAAAGGGCGATTTTGAGAGGGGGAGAGGGACAGGCGCACATCAAACATTGTCGGCCCAGAGCAAGCAGGAGCATCAGTCGAGGAGCGTCCTCGGCCGGGGGGACTGGCGGGGAGTTCTCGGCTGCTGGCAGGGGGCCGCAGCCTCTTTGCGCAGGCCCAAAGCCTCAATGTTAGGCCTCGCCGCCCTCCGGAGTGGCACGGTACGATTGTCGGAACATTTATTGTTGCTCCCTCCCTCGCCACCAAGGACTCTTGACGTTTCTTAACAAACAATAGCCGGGGCGGGTTTATTGGGCACCTCGGTTGGGGAGGGGGGATTGTCTTTGAATGAATGAATGAATATCGCTGATTGTCACAAGTAGGCTTCAAATGAAAAGCCCCTAGTCGCCACATTCCGGCGCCTGTTCGGGGAGGCTGGTACGGGAATTGTGCGATCGTGTTTCTCTTGCTTCCCCCTGCCCACTACCCCCACCCCATCCTGCCCTCCCCTATCACAGTCCACTGCCCTGTCCTGAATGGTACCCAAGCCATCTACAGTGCAGGGTTTATGTATATTACCGATAGACGTGGGTACATTTCCACCGTCCACTGGGTCACAAGCTTCACTATGGCTTGATCTGTGAGCCTCGAGGGACGGGTGTCACGAGTGGGGTGGGGGTTAGGCCAAATTATGGAACGGATTTTTCGCAGGGAGGAGGCCATTCGTCCCCTCGGTGCTGTGACAGGGGGCCGTCATGGCTGGGGGGGCATGGTGGTGGCGGGAGGGAGTGAGACCGGGCCGGACTTCACTGAAAATGAAATGAAAATCGCTTATTGTCACAAGTAGGCTTCAAATGAAGTTACTGCGAAAAGCCCCTAGTCGCCACATTCCGGCGCCTGTTCGGGGGAGGCCGGTCCGGGAATCGAACCGCGCTGCTGGCCTGCCTCGGTCTGCTTTCAAAGCCAGCGATTTAGCCCGGCGTGCTAAACCAGCCCCTGAACGAGAGATTTCCTCCGAATCCCCAAATGCCTCGTGTTGGGTTGGGTTGGGTTGGGTTGGGTTGAGATGGGCGGGTCGGTTTGGCAAAGGAGAACAATAAACTGTACGGAACGGGGAGGTGGTGGGGGCGGGGGGGGGGGGACCGACTTTCTTCCTGATCGGCTGCCGTTGACCCCCCCCCCCCCCCCCTTCCTCGCGAGGGACCCGTTCCCTTGGTGTGGTGTTGGCCGGACGGCGCCAAACTTTGTTCACATAGAATAATAAAGTATTTTAAAACGGTTGCATCTTTAACCTGGCCTTGTTTCTTGCAGTGAAGCCAACCGCTCGCGACGGAGGGGGGGAGGGGACCGGGAGGGGGGACTGAAGGCCTCAGGAATTATGTTGGTGAATGTGTGTTTACAATTGGTGGTGAGGCTCAATCGCCGGATTATCAAAGACGTTTTCGACCCACTTCCTGTTTATTTATTTGCTTCACTCAATACCCCCCCCCCCCCTCTCACAAACACATTCTCACCCTCCCCCGTGGACTATCTGACACTTTCAAACAAAACTTTTTAGTCTTAACCCAAACGTAACCAATCTAACCATCTCCCCCTTGACGTTCAAAGGTGTTATCATCGCTGAATCCCCCACTATCAACATCCTGGGGGTGACCATTGATCAGAAACTGAACTGGACCCAGACACATTAATACTGTGGCTACCAGGGCAGGTCAGAGGCTGGGAATCCTGCGGAGAGTAACTCACCTCCTGACCCCCCCCCCCAAAGCCTGTCCACCATCTACAAGGCACAAGTCAGGAGTGTGATGGAATACTCTCCACTTGCCTGGATGAGCACAGCTCCAACAACACTCAAGAAGCTCGAGACCATCCAGGACAAAGCAGCCCCGCTTGATTGCTCCCCTTCCACAAACATTCACTCCCTCCCCCCCCGACGCACAGTGGCAGCCGTGTGTCCCGTCTACAAGATGCACTGCAGCAACTCACCAAGGTTCCAAAAACAGCACCTTCCGAACCCACCACCTCTACCATCTAGAAGGACAAGAGCAGCAGGTACCTGGGAACCCCACCGCCTGGAGGTTCCCCTCCGAGTCACTCCCCACCCCGACTGGGAAATATATCGGCCGTTCCTTCACTGTCGCCGGGGCAACACCCTGGAACTCCCTCCCTAACAGCACAGTGGGTGTACCTACACCACCCGGACTGCAGCGTGTTCAAGAAGGCGGCTCACCCACCACCTTCTCAAGGGGGCAAATAGGGACGGACAATAAATGCTGGGCCCGTAACCGAATAAACTTTAAATCAAGCAAAATGCTTCAGGCCTGACGTGAGTCGAAAATGTTGATAATCAGGTTACGGATGTGGAGGCAATGTTAACATTTCAGCCATATGTCATCAGTATGTGACTGTTGAGGTCTGCCCAGGAAGGTCAGCGTCGCTTGCACCAATACTGGACTCATTAAAAAAAATGAAAAGAAAGATTCCGCATTTGCGTCGCACCCTTCGTGGGCGTTGGATGTGTTGGAACCCACGGCGTAACTGTGGGCCCCGTTGAAAAATTAGGAAAGCCGAATTGTGCACCGTATGTTTGTTTGGTTGGTTTTTTTGGACAGGCGATGTTGGCGGAGAGGGTGTATACCGGCGGGTGGGTGACTGGGCAACACTGTCCACTTCAAAATGGCGCCTCAGGGCCTTTTCCGCCCACTCCGCTGATGTTCCCTGCGAGTGTGCCTCAAACCCTCGAAGGAGTGCCTGGAATATTGGTTCTTCGTGGTGTATTGTGGGTCGGAATGGTCTGAGCAATAATGTACAACCCGCCGGTTGTGTTAACAATTCAAAAGAATATTTATTTAAGTAAAAAGTTACCACTTGTTCCCAAAATATACCCATGTTCCCTTTTCCCAAGTAACATCCAATATCAGTAACTCTATAGGTCAAATCCAGATAATAGTTACCACACAATACCGCTTCGGTGGCCAAGTCTAGGAAACATCCCTTCCTGATCCAGTGAAGGCACAAAACTGCAACTTTTAGAGGAGATTATCTTTGATCTGCCCTGGCTCTAAGTACGAGAGGGGAAAGGCCTCCAAGACTCAGATCACAGACGGAACTGGCCTGCCTGAATGTTGGTTAGAGAACAAGCCTCCTTCCCCAGTGAGGGTGCCAGCAGTTATATTGTTCAGTCTCCTTGATATCCCACCCTGTGGTTTCGGCTGTCTACCACACTCAACGTCCTTGCCTTTCGAAGTTATCATTTGTACGGCCCCACTGATTTCCGGTAAACAATGTTTCTGATATGGCCATTCGCACCTCCATGTCTCTCGATTCCTGCTAATCTTGCTCCTGGGCAAATCGCATCTCATTATTCCTCTAGCCCCCTGCTAATCTTGTTACTGGGCAAATCGCATCACATTATTCCTCTAGGCGCCTACTAATCTTGTTACTGGGAAAATCGCATCTCATTATTCCTCTAGGCCCCTGCTAATCTTGTTACTGGGAAAATCGCATCTCATTATTCCTCTAGGCCCCTGCTAATCTTGTTACTGGGAAAATCGCATCTCATTCTTCCTCTAGGCCCCTGCTAATCTTGTTACTGGGAAAATCGCATCTCATTCTTCCTCTCGGCCCCTGCTAATCTTGTTACTGGGAAAATCGCATCTCATTATTCCTCTAGGCCCCTGCTAATCTTGTTACTGGGGAAATCGCATCTCATTCTTCCTCTAGGCCCCTGCTAATCTTGTTACTGGGAAAATCGCATCTCATTCTTCCTCTAGGCCCCTGCTAATCTTGTTACTGGGAAAATCGCATCTCATTATTCCTCTAGGCCCCTGCTAATCTTGTTACTGGGGAAATCTCATCTCATTATTCCTCTAGGCCCCTGCTAATCTTGTTACTGGGCAAATCGCATCTCATTATTCTTCTAGCCCCTGCTAATCTTGTTACTGGGGAAATCGCATCTCATTATTCCTCTAGGCCCCTGCTAATCTTGTTACTGGGGAAATCTCATCTCATTATTCTTCTAGCCCCCTGCTAATCTTGTTACTGGGAAAATTGCATCTCATTATTCCTCTAGGCCCCTGCTAATCTTGTTACTGGGAAAATCGCATCTCATTATTCCTCTAGGCGCCTGCTAATCTTGTTACTGGGAAAATCGCATCACATTATTCTTATAGGCCCCTGCTAATCTTGTTACTGGGGAAATCGCATCCCATTATTCTTCTAGCCCCCTGCTAATCTTGTTACTGGGGAAATCGCATCCCATTATTCTTCTAGCCCCCTGCTAATCTTGTTACTGGGAAAATCACATCTCATTATTCCTCTAGGCGCCTGCTAATCTTGTTACTGGGAAAATCGCATCTCATTATTCCTCTAGGCGCCTGCTAATCTTGTTACTGGGGAAATCGCATCTCATTATTCCTCTAGCCCCCTGCTAATCTTGTCACTGGGAAAATCGCATCACATTATTCTTCTAGGCCCCTGCTAATCTTGTTACTGGGCAAATCGCATCTCATTATTCTTCTAGCCCCCTGCTAATCTTGTTACTGGGGAAATCGCATCTCATTATTCCTCTAGCCCCCTGCTAATCTTGTCACTGGGAAAATCGCATCACATTATTCTTCTAGGCCCCTGCTAATCTTGTTACTGGGCAAATCGCATCTCATTATTCTTCTAGCCCCCTGCTAATCTTGTTACTGGGCAAATCGCATTTCCTTATTCTTCTAGCCCCCTGCTAATCTTGTTACTGGGAAAATCGCATCACATTATTCCTCTAGGCCCCTGCTAATCTTGTTACTGGGGAACTCTCACCTCATTATTCCTCTAGGCGCCTGCTAATCTTGTTACTTTTCTGCAATATCATTTTCACCTCAGGTTCACCGTTAACCTCGTTCATCCCCCAAATTCCGGACAGGCCCCCTTCGGAATATGTGCTTCTGACATTGACTCAGTCCCTCAGCCCCGCAAGGGAGCGTTGGTGTCGATTTGTGTTCTTGAATCGTGTGACCCCCCCTGCCCACCGCCGCTGCAGAGTGGGGGCCATCCCTGATTTATGGAGCCCGCCTCCAGGACCAGTACGGATTGTGGGTAGCACGGCGGCACAGTGGTTAGCACGGCTGCCTCACAGCGCCAGGGACCCGGGTTCGATTCCGACCTCGGGTGACTGTCTGTGCGGAGTCTGCACGTCCTCCCCGTGTCTGCGTGGGTTTCCTCCGGGGGCTCCGGTTTCCTCCCACAGTCCAAAGATGTGCGGGTCAGGTGGATTGGCCGCGCTAAATTGCCCCTTAGTGTCCAAAGATGTGCAGGTTAGGTGGTGTCACAGGGATAGGGTGGGGAAGTGGGCCAGGGTAGGCTGTTCGTTCAGAGAGTCAGTGCAGACTCGATGGGCCGAATGGCCTCTTTCTGTATGGGCGGGGCTTGTATGGATAACTCTGAGGCCCCCAAGTCATTGCCACGGGTACAAGGCTGTAAGCGACCAGATTACACTCACGCGCCATGGGATCAACCAACTACATTTGCCGATCGGAATCGGTTTAGCTCCCTGACTAGTCTGTGAGCGCAGGAGGTGAACAATGAGGTGGTGCGCTCTTGCCTGGGGAGCACAGGCTCAGTGCCCGCACTGAGGGACTGCCCACTCTGGGAGGTACCATTGTTCAGGTGAAATGCGCAGGTTGGGGGGCAGTGCCATTTGGTATCTGCCTCCTCAATGCAGGGTTGGATCCAGGGTGAGAGGCAAATCTGACTCCAGCAGCGCGCCCAGGTCACCAACCTCCCCCTGAGACAGCCTTAGCCATCCCTGGCATCACCCTTCAGGTCTCTGGGGAGGGTGGCACAGTACTGTGCCCTCTGAACACCCAATACCCGCAGGTACTGGAGAGGCTGCAGAGGGTACTGGGTGGGCTGGAGAGTCCGAGCTATCATAGAATTTACAGTGCAGAAGGAGGCCATTCGGCCCATCGAGTCTGCACCGGCTCTTGGAAAGAGCACCCTACCCAAGGTCAACACCTCCACCCGATCCCCACAACCCAGCAACCCCGCCCAACACTAAGGGCAAGTTTGGACACAAAGGGCAATTTATCACGGCCAATCCACCTAACCTGCACATCTTTGGACTGTGGGAGGAAACCGGAGCACCCGGAGGAAACCCACGCAGACACGGGGAGAACGTGCACACTCCGCACAGACGGTGACCCAAGCCGGGAATCGAACCCGGGTCCCAGGCGCTGTGAGGCAGCAGTGCTAACCACAATGCTAGCGTGCTGATATGAGGAGGGATTGGAGGGTAGGCTGGGGCTGTTGCCCCTCCAGGAGCGGATGTTGAGAGGGGACCTGATAGAGGCGGATAGGATAACGAGGGGCATAGCGAGGTGCATGGCGAATGTTAGGGCAGCGTGGGGTCGGGGGAAACTAGGCGGGGGACGTACCGAGGGCCGTATTAGAGGTGACTTTGGTCAAAGAAGCGAGGCCTTTCCCGCTCAGCGAGCGGTCAGGGTATGGCTTGCCTGAGAGTGTGACAGAAGAAGGTGCATTCGAGAGGGCATCGGCTGAAGCTGTGTCTGGGGTCTCTGTGAACAGGGGTTGGGGGGGGGGGTGATGTGGGGTCTGCTGGGAGTCAATCAGCTGGAGGGGGCCTCCCCTCAGTACCGTTCCCAGGGACTGTCCGGGGGGGGGCGGGGGGGTGAATGTTGGCCAAGGTGCCATGGGCTCCCCTACGCCCCCCACCCGCACATCTCACCTGAACAATGGCACCCCCCCCAGAGTGGGCACTCGCTCAGTGCGGGCACCGGGCCTGTGCTCCCCGGAGTCTCCAGAGTGGCAGCTGGCACACCGCCCTCCCAACTGCACAGTGACCCTCCTGGAAGGTTGCCGGGATCCTCGCTCCCCGGTGGCAGCAGGAACTGGCCAGACTGGCCTCAGTAACGCATTTCTGAGCCCTGTCAGAAAATTAGACATGAAGGAAATTGGCACTGGGTGTGTTTGTGTTCATGTGTGCGTGTGGCTGTGTGTATCTGTGTGTGTGTTTGAGTCTGTGTGTGTGTATGATTGTGTCTGTGTGTGTGGGTGTCTGTGTGTGTGTGTATTTGTTTGTGTGCCTGTATTTGCGTGTGTGTATGTGTCTGTATTTGTGTGCGTGTGTCTGTACTTGAGTTTGTGTATTTCTGTGTGTGTTCATGTATTTGTGTGTATGCGTGCCTGTGTTTCTGTGTGTGCCTGTATTTGTGTGTCTGTATTTTTATGTGCGTCTATACTTGTGCGTGTATGTGAGTCTGCATTTGAGTGTGTGCCTGTTTTTGCGTGCGGTGTGTGTGTCTGTATTTGAGTGTGTGTATATTTGTGTGTGTATGTGTCTGTATCAGTGTGTGTGCCTGTATTTATGTGCGTGTGTCTGTATGTGTGTGTGTGTCAGTATTTGTGTGTGTCGTGTCTGTGCATGAGTGTGTGTATTTTGTGTGCGTCTGTCTGTATTTGTGTGTATAAATTTATGTGTGTGTCTGTATTTGTGTGTGTGTTTGTGTCTGTATTTGTATGTGTGTGTGTCTATCTTTGTGTGTGTCTGTATATTTGTGTGTCTATGCTTGTGTGTGTGTCTGTATTTGAGTGTGTGCATGTATTTATGTGTGTGCATGTGTCTGTCTTTGTGTGTGTGCCTGTATTTGTGTGTGTGTCTCTATTTGGGGGGTGTCTGTATTTGGGGGGGTCTGTATTTCTATGTGTGTCTGTATTTGTGCATGTGTGTCTGTATTTCTATGTGTGTGCATCTATTTGTGTGTGTGTGTCTGTATTTGTGTGTGTGTGTCTGTATTTGTCTGGGTGTCTCTATTTGTGGGTGTGTCTATATTTGTGGGTCTGTCTGTATTTGTGTGTGTGTCTCAATTTGTGGGTGTGTCTCTATTTGTGGGTGTGTCTATATTAGTGTGTGTGTGTCTATATTTGTGTGTATGCCTGTATTTGTGTGCTTGTGTGTCTGTATTTGTGTGTCTGTCTGTATTTGTGTGCCTGTATTTGTGTGTGTGTTTCTGTATTTGAGTGTGTGTGCCTGTATCTGTGTGTGTGTTTCTGTTATTGTGTGTATGCCTGTATTTGTGTGTACGCCTGTATTTTTGTGTGTGTGCCTGTATTTGTGTGTGGGGTTCTGTATTTGAATGTGTGTGCCTGTATGTGTGTGTGTGTCTGTATTTGTGGGTGTGTGCCTGTATTTGTGTGTGTGTGCCTGTATTTGTGTGTGTGTGCCTGTATTTGTGTGTGGGGTTCTGTCTTTGAGTGTGTGTGCCTGTAATTGTGTGTGTGTGTGTTTCTGTTATTGTGTGTATGCCTGTATTTGTGTGTACGCCTGTATTTTTGTGTGTGTGCCTGTATTTGTGTGTGGGGTTCTGTATTTGAGTGTGTGTGCCTGTATTTGTGGGTGTGTCTGCATTTGTGGGTGTTTGCCTGTATTTGTGTCTGTGTGCCTGTATGTGTGTGTGTGCCTGTATTTGTGTGTGGGGTTCTGTATTTGAGTGTGTGTGCCTGTATTTGAGTGTGTGTTTCTGTTATTGTGTGTATGCCTGTATTTGTGTGTGTGTTTCTGTATTTGTGTGTACGCCTGTATTTGTGTGTGTCTGTATTTTTGTGTGTGTGTCTGTAATTGTGTGTGTGTCTGTATTTTTGTGTGTGTCTGTAATTGTGTGTGTGTCTATATTTGTGTGTGTGCCTGTATTTGTGTGCATGTGTGTCTATATTTGTGGGTGTGTCTGTATTTGAGTGAGTGTCTGTATTTGTGTGTGTGTCTACATCTGTGTGTGCGCCTGTACTTGTGTGCATGTGTGTCTATATTTGTGTGTCGGCCTGTATTTGTGCATGTGTGCCTGTATTTGTGTGTGTTTCTGTATTTGAGTGGGTGTGCTTGTATTTGTGTGTGGGTGTCTGTAATTGTGTGCCTGTATTTGTGTGTGTTTCTGTATTTGAGTGTGTGTGCCTGTATTTGTGTGTGTTTCTGTTATTGTGTGTTTGCCTGTATTTGTGTGTGTGTTTCTGTATTTGTGTGTACGCCTGTATTTGTGTGTGTCTGGATTTGTGTGTGTGCCTGTAGTTGTGTGCGCGTGCCTGTATTTGTGCGTGTGCCTGTATTTGTGTGTGTGTGCCTGCATTTGTGCGTGTGTGCCTGCATTTGTGTATGTGCGTCTGTATTTGTGTATGTGTGTCTGTATTTGTGTGTCAGTAATTATGCGTGTGCCTGTATTTGTGTGGGTGCCTGTATTTGTGTATGTGTGTCAGTTTGTGTATGTGTGTCAGTATTTATGCGTGTGCCTGTATTTGTGTGTGTACACCTGTATTTGTGTGTGTGTCTGTATTCGTGTATGTGTGCCTGTATTTGTGTGCGTGACTGTATTTGTGTGTGTCTGTCTGTATTTGTGTGTGTCTGCCTGTATTTGTGTGTGTTTGCCTGTATTTGTGTGTGTTTGCCTGTATTTGTGTGTGTGTCTGTATTTGTGTGTGTGTCTGTATTTGTGTGTGGTTGCCTGTATTTGTGTGTGTGTCAGTTTTTGTGTGTGTGTCTGTATTTGTGCGTGTGTGTCTGTATTTGTGTGTGTGCCTGTATTTGTGTGTGGGTTTCTGTATTTGTTTGTGTGTGGGTTTCTGTATTTGTTTGTGTGTGTCTGTATCTGTGTGTGTGTGAATCTGTGTGTGTCTGTATTTATGTGTAGTGTATATGTCTGTATTTGTGTGTGTCTTTATTTGTGTGTGTGTGTCTGTATTTGTGTGTGTGTCTGTATTTGTGTGTGTCTGTTTTTGTGTTTGTGTCTGTATTTGTGTGTGTGTGTCTGTATTTAAGTGTGTGTCTGCATTTGTGTGTGTGTCTGTATTTGTGTGTGTGTCTGTATTTGTGTGTGTGTGTGTCTGTATTTGTGTGTGTGTCTGTATTTGTGTGTGTGTGCATGTGTCTGTATTTGTGTGTTTGTGTCTGTATTTGTGTGTGTGTATCTGTATTTGTGTGTGTCTGTATTTGTGTGTATGTGTGTATTTGTGTGTGTCTGTTTTTGTGTTTGTGTCTGTATTTGTGTGTATGTGTCTGTATTTAAGTGCATGTCTGTATTTGTGTTTGTGCCTGTATTTGTGCGTGTGTGTGTCTGTATTTGTGTGTGTGTTTCTGTATTTGTGAGTGTGTATCTATTTGTGTGTGTCTGTATTTGTGTGTATGTGTCTGTATTTGTGTGTGTGTATCTATTTGTGTGTGTCTGTATTTGTGTGTGTGTGTGTCTGTATTTGTGTGTGTGTCTGTATTTGTGTGTGTGCCTGTGTTTGTCTGCGTGTCTGTATTTGTGTGTGTGTGTTTGTCTGTATTTTTGTGTGTGTGTCTGTATTTGTGTGTGTGTCTGTATTTGTGCGTGTGTCTGTATGTGTGTGTGTGTCTGTATTTGTGTGTGTGTCTGTATGTGTGTGTTTATTTGTGTGTGTGTCTGTATTTGTGTATGTGTCTGTATTTGTGTGTGTGTCTGTATTTGTGTGTGTGTCTGTATGTGTGTGTTTATTTGTGTGTGTGTCTGTATTTGTGTGTGTGTCTGTATGTGTGTGTGTGTCTGTATTTGTGTGTGTCTGTATTTGTGTGTGTGTCTGTATGTGTGTGTTTATTTGAGTGTGTGTCTGTATTTGTGTATGTGTCTGTATTTGTGTGTGTGTCTGTATTTGTGTGTGTGTCTGTATGTGTGTGTTTATTTGTGTGTGTGTCTGTATTTGTGCGTGTGTCTGTATTTGTGTGTGTGTGTCTGTATTTGTATCTGTGTGTGTCTGTATATGTCTGTATTTGTGCGTGTGTCTGTATTTGTGTGTGTGTGTCTGTATTTGTGTGTGTGTCTGTATTTGTGTGTGTGTCTGTTTTTGTGTTTGTGTCTGTATTTGTGTGTATGCGTGTGTCTGTATTTGTGTGTGTGTCTGTATTTGTGTGTGTTTGCTGTATTTGTGTGTGTTTGCCTATATTTGTGTGTGTCTGTATTTGTGTGTGTGTCTGTATTTGTGTGTGAGTCTGTATTTGTGTGTGTTTGCATGTATTTGTGTCTGTATTTGTGTGTGTGTCTGTATTTGTGTGTGTGTCTTCATTTGTGTGTGTGTCTGTATTTGTGTGTGCGCCTATATTTGTGTGTGTGTGTCTGTATTTGCGTGTGTGTCTGTATGTGTGTGTGTGTGTCTGTATTTGTGTGTGTGTGTCTGTATTTGTGTGTGTGTGTGTCTGTATTTGTGTGTGTGTGTGTCTGTATTTGTGCATGTGTCTGTATGTGTGTGTTTATTTGTCTGTGTGTCTCTATTTGTGCGTGTGTCTGTATTTGTGTGTGTGTCTGTATTTGTGTGTGTGTCTTCATTTGTGTGTGTGTGTCTGTATTTGTGTGTGCACCTGTATTTGTGTGTGTGTCTGTATTTGTGTGTGTGTATGTGTGTGTGTGTGTCTGTATTTGTGTGTGTGTGTGTCTGTATTTGTGTGTGTGTGTGTCTGTATTTGTGCGTGTGTCTGTATGTGTGTGTTTATTTGTCTGTGTGTCGCTATTTGTGTGTGTGTCTGTATTTGTGTGTGTGTGACTGTATCTGTGTGTGTCTGTATTTGTGTGTCTATGTGTGTGTGTGTGTATGTATTTGTGTGTGTATCTGTATTTGTGTGTGTGTCTGCATTTATGTGTAGTGTATATGTCTGTATTTGTGCGTGTGTCTGTATTTGTTTTGTATTTGTGTGTGCGTCTGTATTTGTGTGTGTGTCTGTATTTGTGTGTGTGTCTGTATTTGTGTGTGTGTCTGTATTTGTGTGTGCGTCTGTATCTGTGTGTGTGTGTCTGTATTTGTGTGTGTGTCTGTATTTGTGTGTGTGTGTCTGTATTTGTGTGTATGTGTGTCTGTATTTGTATGTGTGTGTGTCTGTATTTGTGTGTGTGTCTGTATCTGTGTGTGCGTCTGTATTTGTGTGTGTGTCTGTATCTGTGTGTGCATCTGTATTTGTGTGTGTGTCTGTATTTGTGTGTGCATCTGTATTTGTGTGTGTGTCTGTATTTGTGTGTGTGTCTGTATTTGTGTGTGCGTCTGTATTTGTGTGTGTGTCTGTATCTGTGTGTGTGTGTCTGTATTTCTGTGTGTGTCTGTATTTGTGTGTGCATCTGTATCTGTGTGTATGTGTCTGTATTTGTGTGTGTGTCTGTATTTGTGTGTGTGTGTCTGTATTTGTGTTTATGTGTGTCTGTATTTGTGTGTGTGTCTGTATTTGTGTGTGTGTCTGTATCTGTGTGTGCGTCTGTATTTGTGTGTGTGTCTATATTTGTGTGTGTGTCTGTATTTGTGTGTGCGTCTGTATTTGTGTGTGTGTCTGTATCTGTGTGTGTGTGTCTGTATTTGTGTGTGTGTCTGTATTTGTGCGTGCGCCTGTATTTGTGTGTGCGTCTGTATCTGTGTGTGTGTGTCTGTATTTGTGTGTGTGTCTGTATTTGTGTGTGTGTGTCTGTATTTGTGTTTATGTGTGTCTGTATTTGTGTGTGTGTGTCTGTATTTGTGTGTGTGTCTGTATCTGTGTGTGCGTCTGTATTTGTGTGTGTCTATATTTGTGTGTGTGTCTGTATTTGTGTGTGCGTCTGTATTTGTGTGTGTGTCTATATCTCTGTGTGTGTGTGTCTGTATTTGTGTGTGTCTGTCTGTATTTGTTTGTGTGTCTGTATCTGTGTGTCTGTCTGTATTTGTGGGTGTTTGCCTGTATTTGTGTGTGCTTCTGTATTAGATACAAGGAATTAGAAGGGATTCTCACTCCAGTTGCGCAGGGTTTTGGTGAGACCATATCTGGAATACTGGCCGCAGATTCAGCCTGCACGTTTCAGAAAGGATAAACTGGCTTTGGAGGTGGGGCGGGGAAGGTTCACTCGATGGGTCACTGTGGTGGGAAGCTGAGTAAATGGGAATGTTAGTCTCTGGCGTTCAGTAGAATGAGGGGCGATCTCAATGAAACGTACCCAATTCTGAGGGGGTTTGACTGGGCGGACACGGAGAGATTGTTCTAGAATCTGGGGGAATCTAGAACATGGGGACACAGATAAGGGAGCGCGCGGGTGGGGGGGCATTTTGGGACTGAGATGAGGAGAAATTTCTTCACTCAACGGGGTTGTGAATCTTTGGGATTCTCCGCCCCAGAGGATTGTTGGTGCCCCGTCGTCGGAAGAATACAAGGTTATGGGATGGACAGATTTTTGGTCTCTGGGGAGAGGAAGTGAAAATGGAGATGAAGCCCAGGATCAGCCAGGATGGGACAGTATTGAATGGCGGAGCAGCCTCGATGGGCCGAACGGACTACTGGTCTTATTTCTGATGTTCTGTTCTGGTCTACGTACAATGCAAGCGATGTGCGTCTGTGTAAAACGCATCTTAAAGTGTTCAATTTAACGCAGTGTATTCCGAAGGCGCAGGAGCTCACGCGGAGAAGTACGGGCCAGGCAGGAATGGGCCTCCCAAGGCAAGTCTGCCATTCGATTAGATCAGCGGTTGACCTGTGTGCAAACACCATCGAGGTACCTTGCTTCTGTATCACCCAATCTCATCAACCCAATACAGCTCCGCAGTTTCCACATTTTCAATTAACTCATAGACTCGACAGATTTTACATAATTGAGGTGAACATGCAGAGGAATCCCCAACATTTCTTTGACCGGGGAGACACGACAGGTACAGCATGGGGTTAGATACAGAGTAAAGCTCCCTCTAAACTGTCCCCATCAAACACTCCCAGGACAGGTACAGCACGGGGTTAGATACAGAGTAAAGCTCCCTCTAAACTGTCCCCATCAAACACTCCCAGGACAGGTACATCAAGGGGTTAGATACAGAGTAAAGCTCCCTCTACACTGTCCCCATCAAACACTCCCAGGACAGGTACATCAAGGGGTTAGATACAGAGTAAAGCTCCCTCTACACTGTCCCCATCAAACACTCCCAGGACAGATACAGCATGGGGTTAGATACAGAGTAAAGCTCCCTCTAAACTGTCCCAATCAAACACTCCCAGGACAGGTACATCAAGGGGTTAGATACAGAGTAAAGCTCCCTCTACACTGTCCCCATCAAACACTCCCAGGACAAGTACAGCACGGGGTTCGATACAGAGTAAAGCTCCCTCTACACTGTCCCCATCGAACACTCACAGGACAGGTACAGCACGGGGTTCGATACAGAGTAAAGCTCCCTCTACACTGTCCCCATCAAACACTCCCAGGACAGGTACAGCACGGGGTTAGATACAGTGGAAAGCTCCCTCTACACTGTCCCGTCATACACTTCCAGGACAGGTACAGCACGGGGTTAGATACAGAGTAAAGCTCTCTCTACACTGTCCCCATCAAACACTCCCAGGGCAGGTACAGCATGGAGTTAGATACAGAGTAAAGCTCCCTCTACACTGTGCCCATCAAACACTCCCAGGACAGGTACTACACGGGGTTAGATACAGTGGAAAGCTCCCTCTACACTGTCCACATCAAACACTCCCAGGACAGGAAAAGCACGGGGTTAGATACAGAGTAAAGCTCCCTCTTCACTGACACCATCAAACACTCCCAGGACAGGTACAGCACGGGGTTAGATACAGAGGAAAGCTCCCTCTTCACTGACCCCATCAAACACTCCCAGGACAGGTACAGCACGGGGTTAATACAGAGTAAAGCTCCCTCTACACTGACCACATGAAAGACTCCCAGGACAGGTACAGCACGGGGTTAGATACAGAGTAAAGCTCTCTCTACACTGTCCCCATCAAACACTCCCAGGGCAGGTACAGCATGGAGTTAGATACAGAGTAAAGCTCCCTCTACACTGTGCCCATCAAACACTCCCAGGACAGGTACTACACGGGGTTAGATACAGTGGAAAGCTCCCTCTACACTGTCCACATCAAACACTCCCAGGACAGGTAAAGCACGGGGTTAGATACAGAGTAAAGCTCCCTCTTCACTTACACCATCAAACACTCCCAGGACAGGTACAGCACGGGGTTAGATACAGAGGAAAGCTCCCTCTTCACTGACCCCATCAAACACTCCCAGGACAGGTACAGCACGGGGTTAATACAGAGTAAAGCTCCCTCTACACTGACCACATGAAAGACTCCCAGGACAGGTACAGCACGGGGTTAGATCCAGAGTAAAGCTCCCTCGACACTGTCCCCATCAAACACTCCCAGGACAGGTACAGCACGGGGTTAGGTACACAGTAAAGCTCCCTCCACACTGTCCCCATCAAACAGTCCCAGGACAGGTACTGCACGGGGTTAGAGACAGAGTAAAGCTCCCTCTACACTGTCCCCATCAAACACTCCCAGGACAGGTACAGCACGGGGTTAGATACAGAGTAAAGCTCCCTCGACACCGTCCCCATCAAACACTACCAGGACAGGTACAGCACGGGATAAGATACAGAGTAAAGCTCCCTCTACACTGTCCCCATCAAACACTCCCAGGACATGAACAGCACCGGGTTAGATACAGTGGAAAGCTCCCTCTACACTGTTCTCAACAAACACTCCCAGGACAGGTACAGCACGGGGTTAGATACAGAGTAAAGCTCCATCTACACTGTCCCCATCAAACACTCCCAGGACAGGTACAGCACAGGGTTAGATACAGAGTAATGCTCCCCGACACTGTCCCCATCAAGCACTCCCAGGGCAGGTACAGCATGGAGTTAGATACAGAGTAAAGCTCCCTCTACACTGTGCCCATCAAACACTCCCAGGACAGGTACTACACGGGGTTAGATACAGTGGAAAGCTCCCTCTACACTGTCCCCATCAAACACTCCCAGGACAGGTAAAGCACGGGGTTAGATACAGAGTAAAGCTCCCTCTTCACTGACACCATCAAACACTCCCAGGACAGGTACAGCACGGGGTTAGATACAGAGAAAAGCTCCCTCTTCACTGACCCCATCAAACACTCCCAGGACAGGTACAGCACGGGGTTAATACAGAGTAAAGCTCCCTCTACACTGACCACATGAAAGACTCCCAGGACAGGTACAGCACGGGGTTAGATCCAGAGTAAAGCTCCCTCTACACTGTCCCCATCAAACACTCCCAGGACAGGTACAGCACGGGGTTAGATACACAGTAAAGCTCCCTCCACACTGTCCCCATCAAGCAGTCCCAGGACAGGTACTGCACGGGGTTAGAGACAGAGTAAAGCTCCCTCTACACTGTCCCCATCAAACACTCCCAGGACAGGTACAACACGGGATTAGATACAGAGTAAAGCTCCCTCTACACTGTCCCCATCAAACACTCCAAGGACATGAACAGCACCGGGTTAGATACAGTGGAAAGCTCCATCTACACTGTCCCCATCAAACACTCCCAGGACATGAACAGCACGGGGTTAGATACAGTGGAAAGCTCCCTCTACACTGTTCTCAACAAACACTCCCAGGACAGGTACAGCACGGGGTTAGATACAGAGTAAAGCTCCCTCTACACTGTCCCCATCAAACACTCCCAGGACAGGTACAGCACAGGGTTAGATACAGAGTAAACCTCCCTCTCCACTGTCCCCATCAAACACTCCGAGGACAGGTACAGCACAGGGTTAGATACAGAGTAAAGCTATCTCTACAATGTCCCCAACAAACACTCCCAGGACAGGTACAGCACGGGGTTAGATACAGAGTAAAGCTCCTTCTACACTGTCCCCATCAAACACTCCCAGGACAGGTACAGCACGGGGTTAGATACAGAGTAAAGCTCCCTCTCCACTGTCCCCATCAAACACTCCGAGGACAGGTACAGCACAGGGTTAGATACAGAGTAAAGCTATCTCTACACTGTCCCCAACAAACACTCCCAGGACAGGTACAGCACGGGGTTAGATACAGAGTAAAGCTCCCTCGACACCGTCCCCATCAAACACTGCCAGGACAGGTACAGCACGGGATTAGATACAGAGTAAAGCTCCCTCTAAACTGTCCCCATCAAACACTCCCAGGACAGGTGCAGCACAGGGTTAGATACAGAGTAAAGCTCCATCTACACTGTCCCCATCAAACACTCCCAGGACAGGTACAGCACGGGGTTAGATACAGAGTAAAGCTCCCTCTACACTGTCCCCATCAAACACTCCCAGGACAGGTACAGCACGGGGTTAGATACACAGTAAAGCTCCCTCCACACTGTCCCCATCAAACAGTCCCAGGACAGGTACTGCACGGGGTTAGAGACAGAGTAAAGCTCCATCTACACTGTCCCCATCAAACACTCCCAGGACAGGTACAGCACGGGGTTAGATACAGAGTAAAGCTCCCTCGACACCGTCCCCATCAAACACTCCCAGGACAGGTACAGCACGGGATTAGATACAGAGTAAAGCCCCCTCTACACTGTCCCCATCAAACACTCCCAGGACAGGTGCAGCACAGGGTTAGATACAGAGTAAAGCTCTATCTACACTGTCCCCATCAAACACTCGCAGGACAGGTACAGCACAGGGTTAGATACAGAGTAATGCTCCTTCGACACTGTCTCCATCAAACACTCCCAGGACAGGTACAGCACGGGGTTAGATACAGAGTAAAGCTCCCTCTACACTATCCCCATCAAACACTCCCAGGACATGAACAGCACGAGGTTAGATACAGTGGAAAGCTCCCTCTACACTGTCCCCAACAAACACTCCCAGGACAGGTACAGCACGGGGTTAGATACAGAGGAAAGCTCCCTCTTCACCGACCCCATCAAACACTCCCAGGACAGGTACAGCACGGGGTTAATACAGAGTAAAGCTCCCTCTACACTGACCACATGAAAGACTCCCAGGACAGGTACAGCACGGGGTTAGATACAGAGTAAAGCTCCCTCTACACTGTCCCCATCAAACACTCCCAGGACAGGTACAGCACGGGGTTAGATACACAGTAAAGCTCCCTCCACACTGTCACCATCAAACAGTCCCAGGAGAGGTACTGCACGGGGTTAGAGACAGAGTAAAGCTCCCTCTACACTGTCCCCATCAAACACTCCCAGGACAGGTACAGCACGGGGTTAGATACAGAGTAAAGCTCCCTCGACACCGTCCCCATCAAACACTCCCAGGACAGGTACAGCACGGGATTAGATACAGAGTAAAGCTCCCTCTACACTGTCCCCATCAAACACTCCCAGGACAGGTGCAGCACAGGGTTAGATACAGAGTAAAGCTCCATCTACACTGTCCCCATCAAACACTCCCAGGACAGGTGCAGCACAGGGTTAGATACAGAGTAAAGCTCCCTCTACACTGTCCCCATCAAACACTCCCAGGACAGGTGCAGCACAGGGTTAGATACAGAGTAAAGCTCCATCTACACTGTCCCCATCAAACACTCCCAGGACAGGTACAGCACAGGGTTAGATACAGAGTAATGCTCCCTCGAAACTGTCCCCATCAAACACTCCCAGGACAGGTACAGCACAGGGTTAGATACAGAGTAAAGCTCCCTCTACACTGTCCCCATCAAACACTCCCAGGACATGAACAGCACGGGGTTAGATACAGTGGAAAGCTCCCTCTACACTGTCCCCAACAAACACTCCCAGGACAGGTACAGACGGGGTTAGATACAGAGTAAAGCTCCATCTACACTGTCCCCATCAAACACTCCCAGGACAGGTACAGCACAGGGTTAGATACAGAATAATGCTCGCTCGACACTGTCCCCATCAAACACTCCCAGGACAGGTACAGCACGGGATTAGATACAGAGTAAAGCCCCCTCTACACTGTCCCCATCAAACACTCCCAGGACAGGTACAGCACGGGGTTAGATACAGAGTAAAGCTCCATCTACACTGTCCCCATCAAACACTCCCAGGACTGGTACAACACGGGGTTAGATACAGATTAAAGCTCCCTCTACACTGTCCCCATCAAATACTCCCAGGACAGGTACAACACAGGGTTAGATACAGAGTAAAGCTCCCTCTACACTGTCCCCATCAAACACTCCCAGGACAGGTACAGCACGGGGTTAGATACAGAGGAAAGCTCCCTATTCACTGACCCCATCAAACACTCCCAGGACAGGTACAGCACGGGGTTAATACAGAGTAAAGCTCCCTCTACACTGACCACATGAAAGACTCCCAGGACAGGTACAGCACGGGGTTAGATACAGAGTAAAGCTCCCTCTACACTGTCCCCATCAAACACTCCCAGTACAGGTACAGCACGGGGTTAGATACACAGTAAAGCTCCCTCCACACTGTCCCCATCAAACAGTCCCAAGACAGGTACTGCACGGGGTTAGAGACAGAGTAAAGCTCCCTCTACACTGTCCCCATCAAACACTCCCAGGACAGGTACAGCACGGGGTTAGATACAGAGTAAAGCTGCCTCGACACCGTCCCCATCAAACACTCCCAGGACAGGTACAGCACAGGGTTAGATACAGAGTAAAGCTATCTCTGCAATGTCCCCAACAAACACTCCCAGGACAGGTACAGCACGGGGTTAGATACAGAGTAAAGCTCCATCTACACTGTCCCCATCAAACACTCCCAGGACAGGTACAGCACGGGGTTAGATACAGAGTAAAGCTCCCTCTCCACTGTCCCCATCAAACACTCCGAGGACAGGTACAGCACAGGGTTAGATACAGAGTAAAGCTATCTCTACACTGTCCCCAACAAACACTCCCAGGACAGGTACAGCACGGGGTTAGATACAGAGTAAAGCTCCCTCTACACTGTCCCCATCAAACACTCCCAGGACAGGTACAGCATGGGGTTAGATACAGAGTAAAGCTCCCTCGACACCGTCCCCATCAAACACTGCCAGGACAGGTACAGCACGGGATTAGATACAGAGTAAAGCTCCCTCTAAACTGTCCCCATCAAACACTCCCAGGACAGGTGCAGCACAGGGTTAGATACAGAGTAAAGCTCCATCTACACTGTCCCCATCAAACACTCCCAGGACAGGTACAGCACGGGGTTAGATACAGAGTAAAGCTCCCTCTACACTGTCCCCATCAAACACTCCCAGGACAGGTACAGCACGGGGTTAGATACACAGTAAAGCTCCCTCCACACTGTCCCCATCAAACAGTCCCAGGACAGGTACTGCACGGGGTTAGAGACAGAGTAAAGCTCCCTCTACACTGTCCCCATCAAACACTCCCAGGACAGGTACAGCACGGGGTTAGATACATAGTAAAGCTCCCTCGACACCGTCCCCATCAAACACTCCCAGGACAGGTACAGCACGGGATTAGATACAGAGTAAAGCCCCCTCTACACTGTCCCCATCAAACACTCCCAGGACAGGTGCAGCACAGGGTTAGATACAGAGTAAAGCTCTATCTACACTGTCCCCATCAAACACTCGCAGGACAGGTACAGCACAGGGTTAGATACAGAGTAATGCTCCTTCGACACTGTCCCCATCAAACACTCCCAGGACAGGTACAGCACGGGGTTAGATACAGAGTAAAGCTCCCTCTACACTATCCCCATCAAACACTCCCAGGACATGAACAGCACGAGGTTAGATACAGTGGAAAGCTCCCTCTACACTGTCCCCAACAAACACTCCCAGGACAGGTACAGCACGGGGTTAGATACAGAGGAAAGCTCCCTCTTCACCGACCCCATCAAACACTCCCAGGACAGGTACAGCACGGGGTTAATACAGAGTAAAGCTCCCTCTACACTGACCACATGAAAGACTCCCAGGACAGGTACAGCACGGGGTTAGATACAGAGTAAAGCTCCCTCTACACTGTCCCCATCAAACACTCCCAGGACAGGTACAGCACGGGGTTAGATACACAGTAAAGCTCCCTCCACACTGTCACCATCAAACAGTCCCAGGAGAGGTACTGCACGGGGTTAGAGACAGAGTAAAGCTCCCTCTACACTGTCCCCATCAAACACTCCCAGGACAGGTACAGCACGGGGTTAGATACAGAGTAAAGCTCCCTCGACACCGTCCCCATCAAACACTCCCAGGACAGGTACAGCACGGGATTAGATACAGAGTAAAGCTCCCTCTACACTGTCCCCATCAAACACTCCCAGGACAGGTGCAGCACAGGGTTAGATACAGAGTAAAGCTCCATCTACACTGTCCCCATCAAACACTCCCAGGACAGGTGCAGCACGGGGTTAGATACAGAGTAAAGCTCCCTCTACACTGTCCCCATCAAACACTCCCAGGACAGGTGCAGCACAGGGTTAGATACAGAGTAAAGCTCCATCTACACTGTCCCCATCAAACACTCCCAGGACAGGTACAGCACAGGGTTAGATACAGAGTAATGCTCCCTCGAAACTGTCCCCATCAAACACTCCCAGGACAGGTACAGCACAGGGTTAGATACAGAGTAAAGCTCCCTCTACACTGTCCCCATCAAACACTCCCAGGACATGAACAGCACGGTGTTAGATACAGTGGAAATCTCCCTCTACACTGTCCCCTACAAACACTCCCAGGACAGGTACAGACGGGGTTAGATACAGAGTAAAGCTCCATCTACACTGTCCCCATCAAACACTCCCAGGACAGGTACAGCATAGGGTTAGATACAGAGTAATGCTCGCTCGACACTGTCCCCATCAAACACTCCCAGGACAGGTACAGCACGGGGTTAGATACAGAGTAAAGCTATCTCTACACTGTCCCCAACAAACACTCCCAGGACAGGTACAGCACGGGGTTAGATACAGAGTAAAGCTCCATCTACACTGTCCCCATCAAACACTCCCAGGACTGGTACAGCACGGGGTTAGATACAGATTAAAGCTCCCTCTACACTGTCCCCATCAAACACTCCCAGGACATGAACAGCACGGTGTTAGATACAGTGGAAATCTCCCTCTACACTGTCCCCTACAAACACTCCCAGGACAGGTACAGACGGGGTTAGATACAGAGTAAAGCTCCATCTACACTGTCCCCATCAAACACTCCCAGGACAGGTACAGCATAGGGTTAGATACAGAGTAATGCTCGCTCGACACTGTCCCCATCAAACACTCCCAGGACAGGTACAGCACGGGGCTAGATACAGAGTAAAGCTATCTCTACACTGTCCCCATCAAACACTCCCAGGACAGGTGCAGCACAGGGTTAGATACAGAGTAAAGCTCCATCTACACTGTCCCCATCAAACACTCCCAGGACAGGTACAGCACAGGGTTAGATACAGAGTAATGCTCCCTCGAAACTGTCCCCATCAAACACTCCCAGGACAGGTACAGCACGGGGTTAGATACAGAGTAAAGCTCCCTCGACACCGTCCCCATCAAACACTCCCAGGACAGGTACAGCACGGGATTAGATACAGAGTAAAGCCCCCTCTACACTGTCCCCATCAAACACTCCCAGGACAGGTGCAGCACAGGGTTAGATACAGAGTAAAGCTCTATCTACACTGTCCCCATCAAACACTCGCAGGACAGGTACAGCACAGGGTTAGATACAGAGTAATGCTCCTTCGACACTGTCCCCATCAAACACTCCCAGGACAGGTACAGCACGGGGTTAGATACAGAGTAAAGCTCCCTCTACACTATCCCCATCAAACACTCCCAGGACATGAACAGCACGAGGTTAGATACAGTGGAAAGCTCCCTCTACACTGTCCCCAACAAACACTCCCAGGACAGGTACAGCACGGGGTTAGATACATTGGAAAGCTCCCTCTTCACCGACCCCATCAAACACTCCCAGGACAGGTACAGCACGGGGTTAATACAGAGTAAAGCTCCCTCTACACTGACCACATGAAAGACTCCCAGGACAGGTACAGCACGGGGTTAGATACAGAGTAAAGCTCCCTCTACACTGTCCCCATCAAACACTCCCAGGACAGGTACAGCACGGGGTTAGATACACAGTAAAGCTCCCTCCACACTGTCACCATCAAACAGTCCCAGGAGAGGTACTGCACGGGGTTAGAGACAGAGTAAAGCTCCCTCTACACTGTCCCCATCAAACACTCCCAGGACAGGTACAGCACGGGGTTAGATACAGAGTAAAGCTCCCTCGACACCGTCCCCATCAAACACTCCCAGGACAGGTACAGCACGGGATTAGATACAGAGTAAAGCTCCCTCTACACTGTCCCCATCAAACACTCCCAGGACAGGTGCAGCACAGGGTTAGATACAGAGTAAAGCTCCATCTACACTGTCCCCATCAAACACTCCCAGGACAGGTGCAGCACAGGGTTAGATACAGAGTAAAGCTCCCTCTACACTGTCCCCATCAAACACTCCCAGGACATGAACAGCACGGGGTTAGATACAGTGGAAAGCTCCCTCTACACTGTCCCCAACAAACACTCCCAGGACAGGTACAGACGGGGTTAGATACAGAGTAAAGCTCCATCTACACTGTCCCCATCAAACACTCCCAGGACAGGTACAGCACAGGGTTAGATACAGAGTAATGCTCGCTCGACACTGTCCCCATCAAACACTCCCAGGACAGGTACAGCACGGGGTTAGATACAGAGTAAAGCTATCTCTACACTGTCCCCAACAAACACTCCCAGGACAGGTACAGCACGGGGTTAGATACAGAGTAAAGCTCCATCTACACTGTCCCCATCAAACACTCCCAGGACTGGTACAGCACGGGGTTAGATACAGATTAAAGCTCCCTCTACACTGTCCCCATCAAATACTCCCAGGACAGGTACAACACGGGGTTAGATACAGAGTAAAGCTCCCTCTACACTGTCCCCATCAAACACTCCCAGGACAGGTACAGCACGGGGTTAGATACAGAGGAAAGCTCCCTATTCACTGACCCCATCAAAAACTCCCAGGACAGGTACAGCACGGGGTTAATACAGAGTAAAGCTCCCTCTACACTGACCACATGAAAGACTCCCAGGACAGGTACAGCACGGGGTTAGATACAGAGTAAAGCTCCCTCTACACTGTCCCCATCAAACACTCCCAGTACAGGTACAGCACGGGGTTAGATACACAGTAAAGCTCCCTCCACACTGTCCCCATCAAACAGTCCCAAGACAGGTACTGCACGGGGTTAGAGACAGAGTAAAGCTCCCTCTACACTGTCCCCATCAAACACTCCCAGGACAGGTACAGCACGGGGTTAGATACAGAGTAAAGCTCCCTCGACACCGTCCCCATCAAACACTCCCAGGACAGGTACAGCACGGGATTAGATACAGAGTAAAGCTCCCTCTACACTGTCCCCATCAAACACTCCCAGGACAGGTGCAGCACAGGGTTAGATACAGGGTAAAGCTCCATCTACACTGTCCCCATCAAACACTCCCAGGACAGGTACAGCACAGGGTTAGATACAGAGTAATGCTCCCTCGACAATGTCCCCATCAAACACTCCCAGGACAGGTACAGCACGGGGTTAGATACAGAGTAAAGCTCCCTCTACACTGTCCCCATCAAACACTCGCAGGACTGGTACAACACGGGGTTAGATACAGAGTAAAGCTCCCTCTACACTGTCCCCATCAAACACTCCCAGGACAGGTACAGCACAGGGTTAGATACAGAGTAAAGCTCCATCTACACTGTCCCCATCAAACACTCCCAGGACAGGTACAGCACAGTGTTAGATACAGAGTAAAGCTCACCCTTCACTGTCCCCATCAATCACTCTACAGGACAGGTACAGCACGTGGTTAGATACAGAGTAAAGTTCCCTCTACACTGTCCACATCAAACACTCCCAGGACAGGTACATCACGGGGTTAGATACAGAGTAAAGTTCCCTCTACACTGTCCCCATCAAACACTCCCAGGACAGGTACAGCACGGGGTTAGATACAGAGTAAAGCTCCCTCTACACTGTCCCCATCAAACATTCCCAGGACAGATACAGCACGGGGTTAGATACAGAGTAAATCTCCCTCTACACTGACCCCATCAAAGACTCCCAGGACTGGTACAGCACGGGGTTAGATACAGATTAAAGCTCCCTCTACACTGTCCCCATCAAAGACTCCCAGGACAGGTACAGCACAGGGTTAGATACAGAGTAAAGCTCCCTCTACACTGTCCCCATCAAACACTCCCAGGACAGGCACAGCACGGGGTTACCTACAGGGTAAAGCTCCCTCTACACTGTCCCCATCAAACACTCCCAGGACAGGTACAGCACGGGGTTAGATACAGGGTAAAGCTCCCTCTACACTGTCCCCATCAAACACTCCCAGGACAGGTACAGCACGGGGTTAGATACAGAGTTAAACTCCCTCTACACTGTCCCCATCAAACACTCCCAGGACAGGTTCAGCACAGGGTTAGATACAGAGTTAAACTCCCTCTATACTGTCCCCATAAAACACTCCCAGGACAGGTACAGCACGGAGTTAGATACAGAGTAAAGCTCCTTTAACACTATCCCCATCAAACACTCCCAGGACAGGTACAGCATGGGGTTAGATCAAGAATAAAGCTCCCTCGACACTGTCCCCATCAAACACTCCCAGGACAGGTACAGCACGGGGTTAGATACAGAGTAAAGCTCCCTCTACACTGTCCCCATCAAACACTCCCAGGACAGGTACAGCACGGGGTTTGATACAGAGTTAAACTCCCCCTGCACTGTCCACACTCCCAGGGCAGGTTTCTGGCGCGATCGGTCGTTGCGGCGCTGGTAACACCTGAGGCCACATTAGCATCATTGGGGAGCTCCCCAATGCGTTCCGACCTCCCCAACGCGATTCCCCCCCCCGAGGCCCCAAATCACCTCTCAGAGGGCCATCGAGCCCCCCCTAAGCGGGGAGAATGTGGATCCCGTTGCCGCGGGGCGTGGCCGGGGCGAATAGTATCGAGGGGTTTACAAAAACGACCTGTTCTCATTTCCCACAATTGACTTGTTTTTATGGGACCACTTTTACCGCAACGAAACACCTGAGGGCGATTCGCCAGAGCAACGTCAGTTACTGAGTGACCGAGCGTGAGGAGCAGGTATTAACGCCTTGTTCAATAGTCCTGACAGGCAGAGTGAGGGGGAGAGGGCGAGAGGGAGAGGGTTCGGGGGGAATTCCAGAGCGTAGGGCCTCCTCCCCCAGGCTGCTGAAGACATGGCCAGCCAATGGCGGAGCGATGGGGATCGGTGGGGGGGGGGTACAGGAGAGGCCGGAATTGGAGGAGCTCAGAGCGCGGTGGGGGGGGGGGGGCTGGAGGAGGGTACAGGAGATAGGGAGGGGTGGAGGCGGTTACAGAGATGGGGGGGGAGGTTATAGGGACTGGAGGAGGTTACAGGGACAGGGAGGGGTTTAGGGGCTGGAGGAGGTTACAGAGATACGGGAGGTTGTAGGGAGATGGAGGAGGTTACAGAGATAGGGGGGGTTGTAGGGGGCTGGAGGAGGTAACATAGATTGGGAGGGTTATAGGGACTGGAGGAGGTTACAGTGATATGGGGGGTTGTAGGGGGCAGGAGGAGGTAACATAGATTGGGAGGGGTGTAGGGACTGGAGGAGGTTACAGAGATATGGGGGGTTGTAGGGGGCTGGAGGAGGTTACAGAGATAGGGAGGGGGGGTTGTAGGGAGTTGGAGGAGGTAACAGAGATAGGGAGGGGTGCAGGGGCTGGAGGAAGTTACAGAGACAGGGAGGGGAGGGGTGTAGGGGCTGGAGGAGTTTACAGAGATAGGGTTGTAGAGGCTGGAGGAGGTTATAATAATAATCTTTATTGTCACAAGTAGGCTTACATTAACACTGCAATGAAGTTACTGTGAAAAGCCCCAAATCGCCACATTCCAGCTCCTGTTCGGGTACACAGAGGGAGAATTCAGAATGTCCAATTCACCCAACAGCACGTCTTTCGGGACTTGTGGGAGGAAACCGGAGCACCCGGAGGAAACCCACGCAGACACGGGGAGAACGTGCAGATTCCGCACAGACAGTGACCCAAGCCGGGAATCGAACCCGGGACCCTGGTGCTGTGAAGCAACAGTGCTAACCATTGTGCTACCATGGGAGGGGTATAGGTGCTTGAGGAGATAACCGGGATAGGGAGGATTGTGGGGGCTGGAGAAGGTTACAGGGATAGGGAGGGATGCAGGGGCTGGAGGAGGTTACAGAGATAAGGAGGGTTATGGGGGCTGGAGGAGGTTACAGAGATAGGCAGGGTTGTAGGAGATGGAGGAGGTTACAGAGATAGGGAGGGTTGTAGGGGCTGGAGGAGGTTACAGAGATAGGGAGTGGTTGTAAGGGCTGGAGGAGATTACAGAGATAGGGAGGGGTGTAGGGGCAGGAGGAGGTTACAGAGATAGGGAGGGGTGTAGGGGCTGGAGGAGGTTGCAGAGATAGGGAGGGGTGTAGGGGCTGGAGGAGGTTGCAGAGATAAGGAGGGTTATGGGGGCTGGAGGAGGTTACAGAGATAGGGAGGGTTGTAGGGGCTGGAGGAGGTTACAGAGATAGGGAGTGGTTGTAAGGGCTGGAGGAGATTACAGAGATGGGGAGGGGTGTAGGGGCTGGAGGAGATTACAGAGATAGGGAAGGTTGTAGGGGCTGGAGGACATTACAGAGACAGGGAGGGTTGTAGGGGGCTGGAGGAGGTTACAGAGATAGGGAGGGTTGTAGGGGGCTGGAGGAGGTTACAGAGATAGGGAGAGGTGTAGGGGCTGGAGGAGGTTATAGAGATAGGGAGTGGTTGTAAAGGCTGGAGGAGATTACACAGATAGGGAAGGTTGTCGGGGCAGGAGGAGGTTACAGAGATAGGGAGTGTTGTCGGGGCTGGAGGACATTACAGAGACAGGGAGGGTTGTAGGGGGCTGGAGGAGATTACAGAGATAGGGAAGGTTGTCGGGGCAGGAGGAGGTTACAGAGATAGGGAGGGGTGTAGGGAGTGGAGGAGGTTACAGAGATAGGGAGGGCTGTAGGGACTGGAGGAGGTTACAGAGATAGGGAGGGGTGTAGGGGCTGGAGGAGGTTACAGAGATAGGGAGGGGTGAAGGGGGCTGGAAGAGGTTACAGAGATAGGGAGGGGTGTAGGGGCTGGAGGAGGTTACAGAGATAGGGAGGGGTGTAGGGGCTGGAGGAGATTACAGAGATAGCGAGGGGTGTAGGGGCTGGAGGAGGTTACAGAGATAGGGAGGGGTGTAGGGGCTGGAGGAGGTTACAGAGATAGGGAGGGTTGTAGGGGGCTGGAGGAGGTTACAGAGATAGGGAGGGGTGTAGGGGCTGGAGGAGGTTACAGAGATAGGGAGGGTTGTAGGGGCTGGACGAGGTTACAGAGGTAGGGAGGGGTGTAGGGGCTGGCAAGGTTACAGAGATAGGGAGGGGTGTAGGGGCTGCAGGAGATTACAGAGATAGCGAGGGGTGTAGGGGCTGTAGGAGGTTACAGAGATAGGGAGGGTTGGAAGGGGTTGGAGGGGGTTACAGAGATAGGGAAGGTTGTAGGGGGTTGGAGAACGGTACAGAGATAGGGAGGGTCGTAGGGGTCTGGAGGAGGTCACAGAGATAGGGAGGGCTCTAGGGGCTGGAGGAGGTTACAGAGATTGGGAGGGGTGTATAAGCAGGAAGAGGTTACAGAGATAGGGAGGGATTGTGTGGGCTTGAGGAGGATACAGGGATAGGGAGGGGTGTAGGGGCTGGAGGAGGTTACAGAGATAAGGAGGGTTATGGGGGCTGGAGGAGGTTACAGAGATAGGGAGGGTTGTAGGGGCTGGAGGAGGTTACAGAGATAGGGAGTGGTTGTAAGGGCTGGAGGAGATTACAGAGATGGGGAGGGGTGTAGGGGCTGGAGGAGATTACAGAGATAGGGAAGGTTGTAGGGGCTGGAGGACATTACAGAGACAGGGAGGGTTGTAGGGGGCTGGAGGAGGTTACAGAGATAGGGAGGGTTGTAGGGGGCTGGAGGAGGTTACAGAGATAGGGAGAGGTGTAGGGGCTGGAGGAGGTTATAGAGATAGGGAGTGTTTGTAAAGGCTGGAGGAGATTACACAGATAGGGAAGGTTGTCGGGGCAGGAGGAGGTTACAGAGATAGGGAGTGTTGTCGGGGCTGGAGGACATTACAGAGACAGGGAGGGTTGTAGGGGGCTGGAGGAGATTACAGAGATAGGGAAGGTTGTCGGGGCAGGAGGAGGTTACAGAGATAGGGAGTGTTGTCGGGGCTGGAGGACATTACAGAGATAGGGAGGGCTGTAGGGACTGGAGGAGGTTACAGAGATAGGGAGGGGTGTAGGGAGTGGAGGAGGTTACAGAGATAGGGAGGGCTGTAGGGACTGGAGGAGGTTACAGAGATAGGGAGGGGTGTAGGGGCTGGAGGAGGTTACAGAGATAGGGAGGGGTGAAGGGGGCTGGAAGAGGTTACAGAGATAGGGAGGGGTGTAGGGGCTGGAGGAGGTTACAGAGATAGGGAGGGGTGTAGGGGCTGGAGGAGATTACAGAGATAGCGAGGGGTGTAGGGGCTGGAGGAGGTTACAGAGATAGGGAGGGGTGTAGGGACTGGAGGAGGTTACAGAGATAGGGAGGGTTGTAGGGGGCTGGAGGAGGTTACAGAGATAGGGAGGGGTGTAGGGGCTGGAGGAGGTTACAGAGATAGGGAGGGTTGTAGGGGCTGGACGAGGTTACAGAGATAGGGAGGGGTGTAGGGGCTGGCGAGGTTACAGAGATAGGGAGGGGTGTAGGGGCTGCAGGAGATTACAGAGATAGCGAGGGGTGTAGGGGCTGTAGGAGGTTACAGAGATAGGGAGGGTTGGAAGGGGTTGGAGGGGGTTACAGAGATAGGGAAGGTTGTAGGGGGTTGGAGAACGGTACAGAGATAGGGAGGGTCGTAGGGGTCTGGAGGAGGCCACAGAGATAGGGAGGGCTCTAGGGGCTGGAGGAGGTTACAGAGATTGGGAGGGGTGTATAAGCAGGAAGAGGTTACAGAGATAGGGAGGGATTGTGTGGGCTTGAGGAGGATACAGGGATAGGGAGGGGTGTAGGTGCTGGAGGAAGTTACAGAGATAGGGAGCATTACAGGGACTGGAGAAGGTTACAGAGTTAGGGAGGCTTGTAGGGATTGGAGGAGGTTGTAGAGATAGGGAGGGTTTTTGGGGCTGGAGTAGGTTACAGAGATAGGGAGGGGTGAAGGGGGCTGGAAGAGGTTACAGAGATAGGGAGGGGTGTAGGGGCTGGAGGAGGTTACAGAGATAGGGAGGGGTGTAGGGGCTGGAGGAGATTACAGAGATAGCGAGGGGTGTAGGGGCTGGAGGAGGTTACAGAGATAGGGAGGGGTGTAGGGGCTGGAGGAGGTTACAGAGATAGGGAGGGTTGTAGGCGGCTGGAGGAGGTTACAGAGATAGGGAGGGGTGTAGGGGCTGGAGGAGGTTACAGAGATAGGGAGGGTTGTAGGGGCTGGACGAGGTTACAGAGATAGGGAGGGGTGTAGGGGCTGGCGAGGTTACAGAGATAGGGAGGGGTGTAGGGGCTGCAGGAGATTACAGAGATAGCGAGGGGTGTAGGGGCTGTAGGAGGTTACAGAGATAGGGAGGGTTGGAAGGGGTTGGAGGGGGTTACAGAGATAGGGAAGGTTGTAGGGGGTTGGAGAACGGTACAGAGATAGGGAGGGTCGTAGGGGTCTGGAGGAGGTCACAGAGATAGGGAGGGCTCTAGGGGCTGGAGGAGGTTACAGAGATTGGGAGGGGTGTATAAGCAGGAAGAGGTTACAGAGATAGGGAGGGATTGTGTGGGCTTGAGGAGGATACAGGGATAGGGAGGGGTGTAGGTGCTGGAAGAGGTTACAGAGATAGGGAGGGGTGGAGGGGTTGGATACAGAGGATAGGGATACAGAGGTGGATACAGAGATAGGGAGGGTTGTAGGAGCTGGAGGAGGTTACAAAGTAGGGAGGGTTGCAGGGGCTGGAGGAGGCTACCCAGATCTGGAGTGTTGTAGGGGCTGGAGTCGTTAACAGAAATAGTGAGGGTTGTAGGGCTGGAGGAGGTTACAGAGATAGGGAGGGTTGTAGTGTCTGGAAGAATGTACAGGGATAGGGGGGGTTAGCGCCAGGAGGAGGTTACAGAGATAGGGAGGGTTGCAGGACTCAGGAGATTACAGAGATAGGGTGGTGTGAAGGGGCTGGAGGAGGTTACAGAAAGTGTAGCGGTGTAGGGGCTGGAGGAGGTTACAGAAATAGTAGAGTTGTAGGGGCTCGAGGTGGCTACGGAGATTGGGAGAGCTATGCATTTGAAGGAGGTGACTAAGACAGGAAGCGATGTGTGGGTTTGGGAGTTGGAGGAGTTTACCCAGATAGGGAGTGTAATAGGTCTGATGAAGATTACAGAGATAGGGAGGGTTGTAAGGGCTGGAGGTAGATACAGAGATAGGGAGAGTTGTAGAGGTTGGATGAGGATACAGAGTTACAGAGGTTTGTGGAGGCTGGAGGAGAATACGGAGATGGGGAAGGTTGTAGGTGCTGGAGGAGGTTACAGAGATAGTGAAGATTGTTGGGGCTGGAGGAGTTTACAGAGATAGGGATGGTTGTGTGAGTTGGAGGCGGTTACAGAGAGAGAGGTGTAGCGGCTGGATGTGTTTACAGAGTTAGACAGGGTTGTGGAGGCTGGAGGAGGTTACAGAGATAGGGAGAGCTTTGGGGGCTGGAGGAGGTTACAGAGATAGGGAGGGGTGTGGGGGCTGGAGGTGGTTACAGAGTTACAGAGGTTTGTGAAGGCTGGAGGAGATTTACGGAGGTATGGAAGGTTGTAGGTGCCGAAGGAGGTTATAGAGATAGTGAGGGTTGTTGGGGCTGGCGAAGGTTACAGAGATAGGGAAGGTTGTATGAGTTGGAGGAGGTTACAGAGAGAGAGAGAGATGGAGGAGTTGGAGGAGTTTACAGAGTTAGAGAGGGTTGTGGAGGCTAGAGGAGGTAACAGAGATACGGAGGTTTGTGGAGGCTGGAGGAGGTTACAGAGCTAGGGAGGGTTGTGGAGACTGGGGGCGTCATTCTCCGACCCCCCGCCGGGTCGGAGAATGGCCGTTGGCCGCCGTGAATCCCGCCCCCGCCCCCGCCGAAGTCTCCGAAGGGAGAAAAGTCGGCGGGGCGTTAATGGCGCCGCTGCCGCGGAGAATGTCACGGGCCTGCGCAAGGCAGCCGATGTTCGGCCTGCCGATATTCTCCCTTCCGGATGGGCCGAAGTCCCGTCGACGTGATGACCGTTCACGTCGACGTCAATCAAACCTCCTTTTCATCGGCGTGACCCGGTGCTCCAGGCTCACGCCGACCAGCGAGGAGGTGAGTGACGGCCTGGGGGGTTGGCTCTGGGCAGGAAATGGCGTGGCCGCAGACTGATTGCCTGAGAAGAGGTGTGTCTCGGCTTGTGTGTGTGTGCGGCGGGGGGGGGGGGGGGTGGTTAGAGTAGGCTGGGCTCCGGGGGAGTGCCGGGAGGGGGTCCGTGCCGGGGTGGAGGTTGTGGAGGGGGTCCGTGCCGGGGTGGAGGTTGGGGGTTGTGGAGGGGGTCCGTGCCGGGGTGGAGGTTGGGGGGGGGGGGTCCGTGCTGGGGTGGAGGTTGGGGGTTGGGGAGGGGGTCCGTGCCGGGGTGGAGGTTGGGGGTTGTGGAGGGGGTCCGTGCCGGGGTGGAGGTTGGGGGTTGTGGAGGGGGTCCGTGCCGGGGTGGAGGTTGGGGGTTGTGGAGGGGGTCCGTGCCGGGGTGGAGGTTGGGGGGGGGGGGTCCGTGCTGGGGTGGAGGTTGGGGGTTGTGGAGGGGGTCCGTGCCGGGGTGGAGGTTGGGGGTTGTGGAGGGGGTCCGTGCCGGGGTGGAGGTTGGGGGGGGGGGGTCCGTGCTGGGGTGGAGGTTGGGGGTTGTGGAGGGGGTCCGTGCCGGGGTGGAGGTTGTGGAGGGGGTCCGTGCTGGGGTGGAGGTTGGGGGTTGTGGAGGGGGTCCGTGCCGGGGTGGAGGTTGTGGAGGGGGTCCGTGCTGGGGTGGAGGTTGGGGGTTGGGGATGGGGTCCGTGCCGGGGTGGAGGTTGTGGAGGGGGTCCGTGCCGGGGTGGAGGTTGGGGGGGGGGGGTCCGTGCTGGGGTGGAGGTTGGGGGTTGTGGAGGGGGTCCGTGCCGGGGTGGAGGTTGTGGAGGGGGTCCGTGCTGGGGTGGAGGTTGGGGGTTGGGGATGGGGTCCGTGCCGGGGTGGAGGTTGTGGAGGGGGTCCGTGCCGGGGTGGAGGTTGGGGGTTGTGGAGGGGGTCCGTGCCGGGGTGGAGGTTGGGGGTTGTGGAGGGGGTCCGTGCCGGGGTGGAGGTTGGGGGGGGGGGGTCCGTGCTGGGGTGGAGGTTGGGGGTTGGGGAGGGGGTCCGTGCCGGGGTGGAGGTTGGGGGGGGGTCCGTGCTGGGGTGGAGGTTGGGGCGGGGGGGGGTCCGTGCTGGGGTGGAGGTTGGGGGTTGGGGAGGGGGTCCGTGCCGGGGTGGAGGTTGGGGGGGGGTCCGTGCTGGGGTGGAGGTTGGGGCGGGGGGGGGTCCGTGCCGGGGTGGGTGATGGGAGGGCAAATGAGTTGGTCCACCTGGCCAGGTGCCAGCCTCCAACAGTTGGACCCATGCGGTCCATGCCACCTGGCTGGGGGGAGGAGGGGATATGGGCAATGATGACATGTCGTCGTTCCCCTCCCCCCCACCAGGTCGTCATGTTTTCAGATCATCCAGCGATGTTGGCCGCCGTGGTGGCAGCCGCTCATGTCTATGTTGCCCTGGATGAGGAGGAGGAGGAGGAGGAGGAGGAGGAGGAGCGTGCCAGAGAGGCGGCGCAGGCTGCCGCAGAGGGGCAGGCGGCAGCCGCCCAGGCTGGAGGGACACCTGACCGACAGGACGAGGAGGGGGAGGAGGACGTCGCGGCCCCACGGCAACGGAGGCACCCGAGGGCGCCCCGTGTGTACCGGCCCCGGCAGTCATACCAGGACCTCACGGACCGGGAATGCAGGAGGAGACTCCGGATGAGCCGGGAAACCGTGGCACACATCTGCCACCTGCTGGCACACCTGTCACCGCGTGGCACTGGCGGGGGACACCCTCTCCCCGTGTCCGTCAAGGTTACGGTGGCCCTGAACTTTTATGCAACGGGGTCATTCCAGGCACCGAGTGGGGACCTGTCCGGCATATCGCAGACATCGGTGCATCGGTGCATCCGGGCAGTGACAGATGCCCTTTATGCCATGGCGCACCGCTACATCCGCTTCCCCGTGGACCGGGCCAGCCAAGATGCCCGGGCCGTGGGCTTCTCTGCCATTGCCGGGTTCCCCATGGTCCAGGGCGCGATCGATGGGATGCACGTCGCCGTGCGGCCACCTGCAGATAACAGGGCCGTGTTCACTAATAGGAAGGGGACCTATTCGATGAACGTACAGGTGGTCTGCGACCACCGCATGATGATCCTGCACGTCTGCGCCCGTTACCCAGGCAGTGTACACGACTCATTCGTGTTGTCGCGGTCATCCATCCCCGGCATGTACGAGGGACGCCATCCCCGGCTGAGGGGCTGGTTGCTGGGCGACAGGGGCTACCCATTGCGATCGTGGCTGATGACGCCTATACGGAGGCCACGCAATGAGGCGGAGAACCGCTACAATGATGCCCATGTAGCGACAAGGGGAGTGATCGAGAGGTGCTTTGGCGTGCTGAAGATGCGTTTCAGGTGCCTGGACCTCTCTGGGGGCGCCCTCCAGTATCGGTCAGATAGGGTCGGCCGCATCATTGTGGTGTGCTGCGTCCTGCACAACATAGCCCAGCAGAGGGGCGATGTGCCGCAGGCAGAGGAGGGCGGAGTGGAGGAGCAGCAGGAAGAGGCCCAGTCCTCCCCAGATGAGGGGGATGGGGGCAATGGTCAGGGCAGACGGGGTAGACACAGACGGGTGGCTGTCCACCGTTACCGGCTGGCCCAGCGGGCACGGGACAGACTGATAGACGCCCGCTTCACTGACTAGATGGGCGTGGGAATCGGGTAGTATGGCCACAGACCGCACACCATGACAACAGCCGACCACCCACACCCCCCACCCATCCATCCACCCAGCACCATCACCCCCCTCCCCAACCCCACACACCCCACCCGCATGCACACCACCCCCCCACTCCCAATTGCCGATCCACCGGCGGCACAACGGGCCGGGCTCACCCAGTTGCGGGTGGACGCGTGTCTATCGCAGGCCATGGAGAATGATGACAGCCCGCCTCCGATGAGCTCCTGGCTCTACATCGTTGGACTATGTCTGACCCATGGCCACAGTACCACCATCCACCCGGACCATCCCTGCATGCGGCTGTGATACTGCAGCGCACGGTCCCGTCCTCTGCCCGGGGGATGTTGATGGCGGCCCAGGGGGAAGGGGGCAGACTCACCTGGGGCTGAGGTAAGACCACCCCTCACACACACACTTGCGCTCAACGTACATGACACCCCCGCACACTTTGGACAGAGCATAAAGGCAGCTTCGGTAGGTGTAACATTGACTTTAATAACCAAAGGAGTTCATGCACGTGCCCTAGCGCCTAAAACTCATCTGTGCCCTGCACCCGTGCCAACTTACTCAGTGTCTAATTGTTTGGCCTTACGGGCCCTTTGACTACGTCTACGTGGTTCCCCAGACGGTACAGCAGAACTGGAGGTGGACTCCTGTGATTCCTGCCCTCTGACACTGGATCCCTTTGGCGGCCGTTTCCTGGGGCGTCCTGGCCTAGATGGGCCAGGCTGCGGCCCGGGCGACTGGGATGGCGAGCTGCCAGCCTGTCCTGCCCGTTGCCCACCCGATGCACCTGGGACGGAAGGGGGGGAGTCCGAGGTGTCGCGGTGTACCGGGACCTCCCCTACAGAGGGAGCCGGGATGGACCACACCACCTCCTCCTCCCTCGGGGTGCCCGATGGCCCCCAGGCCTCTACATGGGTGGGGGATGCGAACGGACTGGCCATCCGACGCGCCCCCGACATCTGGCGCTGCCAGTCCTGGAGGCCCGTGCTGGTATCGACAGGGGTCTGCAGGTTTGCAGCCATGGAGCCCAGGGGGTTGTCGAACCCTGTCTGCGACAGTGCGACGCCAGCTCGCACATGGCCACTGGCGCCGATGCCCTCAGCGATGGCCTGCTGAGACTGGGCCATGGCCTGCAGAGACTGGGCCATGGCCTGCAGAGACTGGGCTATGGCCTGCTGAGACTGGGCCATGGCCTGCTGAGACTGGGCTATGGCGTTGAGCGCCTCTGCCATCTGGCGCTGGCACTGGCTCATGGCCTCCTGTGAGAGGGCAGCCATTTCCTGGGCCACAGACGCCGCCTGCACGGAAGGCCCCAGGCCTCGCAAACCGTTCCCCATGTCTGACACCGTCGCACCCATTGCCTCCACCGCGGACGCCACCCGTGCGGTGTCAGCCTGGGTGGCACGCATGACCGGGACCACTCCCAGCTCCTGGACGCGGGTGGACTCCTCCACCTGCGACCGCAGCCGCCGCAAGCCACCCGTCACCCTATTCGCTCGTCTCCGTGTCGGTGGTTGCATCGGATCTATGTGTGGGTGTGGTAACTGCAGGAACCCGGGATCCATCTGGGCGGCAGATGTTCGCTTGGCCTGGGCTGCCCTCCGACCGCCCGGTCCCTCTGCTGCTCCTACCTCCACCTGCTGTACCGGGACGGCTGTGTTGTGCGCACCAGTGAGTGTACCAGACGCCTCATCACTAAAGTGCCCAACCGTGGTGAGTGTTTCTGCGATGGTGGAGGGTGTTGGTGACAGCAGTGGCGTTGTGTCGTGCTCTTCGTCCCACTCTGAGTCCATGGCACTTTGGGGTGGGGGTTCGTCTCCACCCATCCACTCTGAGTCACTGTCCGGTATTTCGTCTTCCCGGGTAGGGGTGTCCTGGGTAGTGCTGTCCCGGGTAGTGCTGTCCCGGGTAGGGGTGTCCTGGGTAGTGGTGTCCCGGGTAGGGGTGTCCTGGATAGTGGTGTCCTGGGTAGTGGTGTCCTGGCTCGGATGTGACGGGGGCCTGTGGCTGCCCCCCTCATCGCTGGGTGGTCGCTCCCGCACGTGACGGGGGTGTCGTCTCCCTGTTGCTCCAGGTCTCTCCGTCTCCCGTGGTCTCCGAGGGGCATCCTGCGGGCGTCGCATGCTGGAGGGTTCGGGTCTCTCCGTCTCCCGTGGTCTCCGAGGGGCATCCTGCGGGCGTCGCATGCTGGAGGGTTCGGGTCTCTCCGTCTCCCGTGGTCTCCGAGGGGCATCCTGCGGGCGGTCTGCATCTGCGGGGATGGGTGCCTGGACGTTTGGTCCTGCGATACACAATGAAGCATGCATGGTTAGACATCAGGCAGTGATCAGGTGATACGGGAGAGGGGGATATAGGGGAGGGGGGATATGGGGACGGGCTGTTGGTGGCTCACTTGCTCGTGGGGCCCCGACCTCTGCATCAGCAACCTCCCGGTCGTCAGGTCCGCCAGCCAGTTCCAGGGCCCTTTCCTCGTGTACGGTCAGTGGCCTCTCATCAGCGGGCCCTCCTCCAGTCCTCACATGCTCCCTATTGTTGTGTGCGCGCTTCTCCTGGGGGGGGGGGGGGGGGGGGTGGTGGCAGGGGTAAAAGGCAACAGTGTTAGGCAGGTATATGAATGCACGCCATCGGTTGCGCGTGCATTGCAGAGGTTAAGGTTAGGGCTGGATTCACTTGGGGATATGGGGGAGGGGGGATATGGGGGAGGGGGGATATGGGGGATATGGGGGAGGGGGGATATGGGGGATATGGGGGAGGGGGGATATGGGGGATATGGGGGAGGGGGGATATGGGGGAGGGGGGAATATGGGGGATATGTGGGAGGGGGGATATGGGGGAGGGGGGATATGGGGGAGGGGGGGATATGGGGGAGGGGGGATATGGGGGATATGGGGGAGGGGGGATATGGGGGAGGGTGGATATGTGGGAGGGGGGGATATGGGGGAGGGGGGATATGGGGGAGGGGGGATATGGGGGATATGGGGGAGGGGGGATATGGGGGATATGGGGGAGGGGGGATATGGGGGAGGGGGGAATATGGGGGATATGTGGGAGGGGGGATATGGGGGAGGGGGGATATGGGGGAGGGGGGGATATGGGGGAGGGGGGATATGGGGGATATGGGGGAGGGGGGATATGGGGGAGGGTGGATATGTGGGAGGGGGGGATATGGGGGAGGGGGGATATGGGGGAGGGGGGATATGGGGATATGGGGGAGGGGGGAATATGGGGGATATGGGGGAGGGGGGGATATGGGGGAGGGGGGAATATGGGGGATATGGGGGAGGGGGGATATGGGGGATATGGGGGAGGGGGGGATTTGGGGGAGAGGGGATATGGGGGATATGGGGGACGCTCACCCTGCCTGCTCTGACGAGGTCGTTCACCTTCTTGTGGCACTGGGTGCCTGTCCGTGGTGTCAGGGCCACAGCGGTGACGGCCTCTGCCACCTCCCTCCACAGACGCCGGCTGTGGCGTGGGGCAACTCTGCGGCCGTGCCCGGGATACAGGGCGTCCCTCCTCTGCTCCACCGCGTCCAGGAGCGCCTCCACATCGCGTGACTCGAACCTCGGGGCTGAGCGACGGCCAGCCATCAAGTCGGGTGTTGCGGTCGGCTGTTCCGGTCGGGTGGGGGGGGAGCTGCGCGGCCTTATGAGCCGTCACGCCGTGCAGCGCGTATGACGCTGCACGGCGTGAACCACTGCGCAAGCGCGGATCCCGTTACGTCGCTGCTAGCCCATTTCGGGCCGCAGACTATCGGCCCATTTTTATGACGTGACGCAAGTGGGATTTGCGCCGTTTTTTGCGCCGATCGGCGGAGTTTCCGCCGATAACGGAGAATTTCGCCCTGGAAGAGGTTACTGAGATAGGGAGGGTTGTAGGGTCTGGAGGAGGTTACTGAGATAGGAAATGTTGTGGGGGCTGGAGGAGGATACAGAGATAGGGAGGGGTGGAGGGGCTGGAGGGTGTCACAGAGATATGGAGGGGTGCAGTGTCTGGATGAGATTTCAGAGATAGGGAGGGGTTTAGGGGCTGGAAGAGGTTACAGAGATAGGGAGCGGTGTTCGGCCTGGAGGAGATTACAGAGATAGGGAGGGGTGTAGGGGCTGGAGGAGGTTACAGAGATAGGGAGGGGTCTAGGGGCTGGAGGAGGTTACAGAAATTGTAGAGTTGTAGCTACGGAGATTGGGAGAGTTATGCGTTTGGAGGAGGTGAGAAAGACAGGAAGCGATGTGTGCGCTGGGAGTTGGAGGAGTTTACAGAGATAGGGAGTGTAATGGGTCTGATGAAGATTACAGAGATAGGGAGGGGGTGTAGGGGCTGGTGGTAGATACAGAGATAGGGAGGGGTGGAGGGGCTGGAGGAGGTTACAGAGATAGGGAGGGAGTGTAGCGGGCTGGAGGAGGTTACAGAGATAGGGAGGGGTGTAGGGGGCTGGAGGAGGTTACAGAGATAGGGAGGGGTGTAGGGGCTGGAGGATGTTACAGAGATAGCGAGGGGCGTAGGGTTATGAGGAGGTTACAGAGATAGGGAGGGGTGTAGGGGCTGGAGGAGGTTACAGAGATAGGGAGGGGTGTAGGGACTGGAGGAGGTTACAGAGATAGGGAGGGGTGTAGGTGCTGGAGGAGGTTACAGAGATCGGGAGGGGTGTCGGGGCTGGAGGAGGTTACAGAGATCGGGAGGGATGTAGGGGCTGGAGGAGGTTACAGAGATAGGGAGGGGTGTAGGTGCTGGAGGACATTACAGAGATAGGGAGGGGTGTAGGGGCTGGAGGAGGATACAGAGATAGGGAGGGGTGTAGGGGTTGGAGGAGGTTACAGAGTTACAGAGGTTTGTGGAGGCTGGAGGAGATTACGGAGATAGGGAAGGCTGTAGGGGCTTGAGGATGTTACAGAGATAGTGAGGATTGTCGTGCCTGGAGGAGGTTACAGATATAGAGAAGGTTGTATGAGTTGGAGGAGGTTACAGAGAGCGAGAGAGGTGTAGGGGCTGGAGGTGTTTACAGAGTTTGAGAGGGTTGTGGGGGCTGGAGAAGGGTACAGAGATTGGGAGGGTTGTAGAGGCTGGAGGAGATTACAGAGATAGGGAGGTTGTATGTTTTGGAGGAGGTTATAGAGTTAGTATGGGTATCGGGGCTGGAGGATGTTACAGAGATAGGGATGGGTATAGTGTCTGGAGGAGTTTTCAGAGATAGGGAGGGGTGTAGGGCTGTAGGAGATTACAGAGATAGGGAGGGGTGTAGGGGCTGGAGGAGGTTACAGAGATATGTAGGGGTGCAGGGACTGGAGGAGATTACAGAGATAGGGATCGGTGTTGGGGCTCGAGGAGATTACAGAGATTGGGAGCGGTGTTGGGGCTGGACGAGGTTACAGAGATAGGGAGCGGTGTTGGGGCTGGAGGAGATTCCAGAGATAGGGAGGGGTGTAAGGGCTGGAGGAGGTTGCAGAGATAGGGAGGGATGTACGGGCTGGAGGAGCTTACAGAGATAGGGAGGGTTGTGGAGGCTACAGAGATAGATTATCATAGAATTTACAGTGGAGAAGGATGTCATTCGGCCCATCGAGACTGCACCGGCTCTTGGAAAGAGCACTTACCCAAGGTCAACACCTCCACCCTATCCCCATAACCCAGTAACCCCACCCAACACTAAGGGCAATTTTGGACACTAAGGGCAATTTATCACGGCCAATCCACCTAACCTGCACATCTTTGGACTGTGGGAGGAAACCGGAGCACCCGGAGGAAACCCACGCAGACACGGGGAGGACGTGCAGACTCCGCACAGACAGTGACCCAAGCCGGAATCGAACCTGGGACCCTGGAGCTGTGAAGCAATTGTGCTATCCACAATGCTACCGTGCTGCCCCAAAGGGAGGGCTCTAGGGGCTGGAAGAGGTGACAGAGATAGGGAGAGGTGTAGGGGCTGCAGGACGTTACAGAGATAGGGAGGGGTCTAGGGGCTGGTGGAGTTTACAGAGATAATGCGGGTTGTCGGGGCTGGAGGAGGGTACGGAGGTAGGGAGGGTTCTAGGGGCTGGAGGAGGGTACAGAGTTATAGAGGATTCTGGAGGCTGGAGGAGGTTACAGAGATAGGGAGGGGTGTCGGGGCTGGAGGAGGTTACAGAGATAGGGAGAGGTGTAGGGGCTGGAGGAGGTTACAGAGATAGGGAGGGGTCTAGGGGCTGGAGGAGGTTACAGAGATAGGGAGGGTGTAAGGGCTGGAGGAGGTTACAGAGGTAGGAGGGTTGTAAGGACTGAAGGAGGTTACAGAGATAGTGAGATTTGTAGGGGCTGGAGGAGGTTACAGAGATAGGGAGGGGTGTCGGGCTGGGGGATGTTACCATGGGTAATGAACCAGGCCAGGTGTTGGATTTGGAGGTAGGAGAGCACTTTGGGGACAGTGACCACAATTCGGTGATGTTTACGTTAATGATGGAAAGGGATAAGTATCCACCGCAGGGCAAGAGTTATAGCTGGGGGAAGGGCAATTATGATGCCATTAGACGTGACTTGGGGGGGATAAGGTGGAGAAGTAGGCTGCAAGTGATCGGCACACTGGATAAGTGGAGCTTGTTCAAGGATCAGCTACTGCGTGTTCTTGATAAGTACGTACCTGTCAGGCAGGGAGGAAGGCGCGAGCGAGGGAACCGTGGTTTACCAAAGAAGTGGAATCTCTTGTTAAGAGGAAGAAGGAGGCCTATGTGAAGATGAGGTGTGAAGTTTCAGTTGGGGCGATGGATAGTTACAAGGTAGCGAGGAAGGATCTAAAGAGAGAGCTAAGACGAGCAAGGAGGGGACATGAGAAGTATTTGGCAGGAAGGATCAAGGAAAACCCAAAAGCTTTCTATAGGTATGTCAGGAATAAGCGAATGACTAGGGAAAGAGTAGGACCAGTCAAGGACAGGGATGGGAAGTTGTGTGTGGAGTCTGAAGAGATAGGCGAGATACTAAATGAATATTTTTTGTCAGTATTCACTCAGGAAAAAGATAATGATGTGGAGGAGAATGCTGAGCCCCAGGCTAATAGAATAGATGGCATTGAGGTACGTAGGGAAGAGGTGTTGGCAATTCTGGACAGGCTGAAAATAGATAAGTCCCCGGGACCTGATGGGATTTATCCTAGGATTCTCTGGGAGGCCAGGAAAGAGATTGCTGGCCCTTTGGCTTTGATTTTTAGGTCATCATTGGCTACAGGAATAGTGCCAGAGGACTGGAGGATAGCAAATGTGGTCCCTTTGTTCAAAAAGGGGAGCAGAGACAACCCCGGCAACTATAGACCGGTGAGCCTCACATCTGTAGTGGGTAAAGTCTTGGAGGGGATTATAAGAGACAAGATTTATAATCATCTAGATAGGAATAATATGATCAGGGATAGTCAGCATGGCTTTGTGAAGGGTAGGTCATGCCTCACAAACAATATCGAGTTCTTTGAGAAGGTGACTGAACAGGTAGACGAGGGTAGAGCAGTTGATGTGGTGTATATGGATTTCAGCAAAGCGTTTGATAAGGTTCCCCACGGTAGGCTATTGCAGAAAATACGGAGGCTGGGGATTGAGGGTGATTTAGAGATGTGGATCAGAAATTGGCTAGCTGAAAGAAGACAGAGGGTGGTGGTTGATGGGAAATGTTCAGAATGGAGTTCAGTCACAAGTGGAGTACCACAAGGATCTGTTCTGGGGCCGTTGCTGTTTGTCATTTTTATCAATGACCTAGAGGAAGGCGCAGAAGGGTGGGTGAGTAAATTTGCAGACGATACTAAAGTCGGTGGTGTTGTCGATAGTGTGGAAGGATGTAGCAGGTTACAGAGGGATATAGATAAGCTGCAGAGCTGGGCTGAGAGGTGGCAAATGGAGTTTAATGTAGAGAAGTGTGAGGTGATTCACTTTGGAAGGAATAACAGGAATGCGGAATATTTGGCTAATGGTAAAGTTCTTGAAAGTGTGGATGAGCAGAGGGATCTAGGTGTCCATGTACATAGATCCCTGAAAGTTGCCACCCAGGTTGATGGGGTTGTGAAGAAGGCCTATGGAGTGTTGGCCTTTATTGGTAGAGGGATTGAGTTCCGGAGTCAGGAGGTCATGTTGCAACTGTACAGAACTCTGGTACGGCCGCATTTGGAGTATTGCGTACAGTTCTGGTCACCGCATTATAGGAAGGACGTGGAGGCTTTGGAGCGGGTGCAGAGGAGATTTACCAGGATGTTGCCTGGTATGGAGGGAAAATCTTATGAGGAAAGGTTGATGGACTTGAGGTTGTTTTCGTTGGAGAGAAGAAGGTTAAGAGGAGACTTAATAGAGGCATACAAAATGATCAGGGGGTTAGATAGGGTGGACAGTGAGAGCCTTCTCCCGCGGATGGAAATGGCTGGCACGAGGGGACATAACTTGAAACTGAGGGGTAATAGATATAGGACAGAGGTCAGAGGTAGGTTCTTTACGCAAAGAGTAGTGAGGCCGTGGAATGCCCTACCTGCTACAGTAGTGAACTCGCCAACATTGAGGGCATTTAAAAGTTTATTGGACAATCATATGGATGATAATGGCATAGTGTAGGTTAGATGGCTTTTGTTTCGGTGCAACATCGTGGGCCGAAGGGCCTGTACTGCGCTGTATTGTTCTATGTTCTATGTAGAGTTTGGGTGGAGTGTGGGGACTGGAGGCGGTTACAGAGATAGGGTGGGTTGCGGGGGCTCGTGGAGGTCACGGAGATAGGATTGTGGGGCTTAACATAGAACATAGAACATAGAAAATACAGCACAGAACAGGCCCTTCGGCCCACGCTGTTGTGCCGAACCTTTGTCCTAGATTAATCATAGATTATCATTGAATTTACAGTGCAGAAGGAGGCCATTCGGCCCTTTTAGTCTGCACCGGCTCTTGGAAAGAGCACCCTACCCAAACTCAACACCTCCACCCAACACCAAGGGCAATTTGGACATTAAGGGCAATTTATCATTGGCCAATTCACCTAACCCGCACATCTTTGGACTGTGGGAGGAAACCGGAGCACCCGGAGGAAACCCACGCAGACACGGGGAGGACGTGCAGACTCCGCACAGACAATGACCCAAGCCGGAATCGAACCTGGGACCATGGAGCTGTGAAGCAATTGTGCTATCCACAATGCTACCGTGCTGCCCTTAAGAACAAATAAATCTACACTATATCATTTTACCGTAATCCATGTACCTATCCAATAGCTGCTTGAAGGTCCCTAATGTTTCCGACTCAACTACTTCCACAGGCAGTGCATTCCATGCCCCCACTACTCTCTGGGTAAAGAACCTACCTCTGATATCCCTCCTATATCTTCCACCTTTCACCTTAAATTTATGTCTCCTTGTAATGGTGTGTTCCACCCGGGGAAAAAGTCTCTGACTGTCTACTCTATCTATTCCCCGATCATCTTATAAACCTCTATCAAGTCGCCCCTCATCCTTCTCCGCTCTAATGAGAAAAGGCCTAGCACCCTCAACCTTTCCTCGTAAGACCTACTCTCCATTCCAGGCAACATCCTGGTAAATCTTCTTTGCACCTTTTCCAGAGCTTCCACATCCTTCCTAAAATGAGGCGACCAGAACTGTACACAGTACTCCAAATGTGGCCTTACCAAAGTTTTGTACAGCTGCATCATCACCTCACGGCTCTTAAATTCAATCCCTCTGTTAATGAACGCGAGCACACCATAGGCCTTCTTCACAGCTCTATCCACTTGAGTGGCAACTTTCAAAGATGTATGAACATAGACCCCAAGATCTCTCTGCTCCTCCACATTGCCAAGAACTCTACCGTTAACCCTGTATTCCGCATTCATATTTGTCCTTCCAAAATGGACAACCTCACACTTTTCAGGGTTAAACTCCATCTGCCACTTCTCAGCCCAGCTCTGCATCCTATCTATGTCTCTTTGCAGCCGACAACAGCCCTCCTTACTATCCACAACTCCACCAATCTTTGTATCGTCTGCAAATTTACTGACCCACCCTTCAACTCCCTCATCCAAGTCATTAATGAAAATCACAAACAGCAGAGGACCCAGAACTGATCCCTGCGGTACGCCACTGGTAACTGGGATCCAGGCTGAATATTTGCCACCCACCACCACTCTCTGACTTCTATCGGTTAGCCAGTTTGTTATCCAACTGGCCAAATTTCCCACTATCCCATGCCTCCTTACTTTCTGCATAAGCTTACCATGGGGAACTTTATCAAATGCCTTACTAAAATCCATGTACACTACATCCACTGCTTTACCTTCATCCACATGCTTGGTCACCTCCTCAAAGAATTCAATAAGATTTGTTAGGCAAGACCTACCCCTCACAAATCCGTGCTGACTATCCCTAATCAAGCAGTGTCTTTCCAGATGCTTAGAAATCCTATCCTTCAGTACCCTTTCCATTACTTTGCCTACCACCGAAGTAAGACTAACTGGCCTGTAATTCCCAGGGTTATCCCTAGTTCCTTTTTTGAACAGGGGCACGACATTCGCCACTCTCCAATCCCCTGGTACCACCCCTGTTGACAGTGAGGATGAAAAAATAATTGCCAACGGCTCTGCAATTTCATCTCTTGCTTCCCATAGAATCCTTGGATATATCCCGTCAGGCCCGGGGGACTTGTCTATCCTCAAGTTTTTCAAAATGCCCAACACATCTTCCTTCCTAACAAGTATTTCCTCGAGCTTACCAATCTGTTTCACACTGTCCTCTCCAACAATATCGCCCCTCTCATTTGTAAATACAGAAGAAAAGTACTCATTCAAGACCTCTCCTATCTCTTCAGACTCAATACACAATCTCCCGCTACTGTCCTTGATTGGACCTACCCTCGTTGGAGTCATTCTCATATTTCTCACATATGTGTAAAAGGCCTTGGGGTTTTCCTTGATCCTATCCCCCAAAGATTGTTCATGCCCTCTCTTAGCTCTCCTAATCCCTTTCTTCAGTTCCCTCCTGGCTATCTTGTATCCCTCCAATGCCCTGTCTGAACCTTGTTTCCTCAGCCTTACATAAGTCACCTTTTTCCTCTTAACAAGACATTCAACCTCTCTTGTCAACCATGGTTCCCTCACTCGACCATCTCTTCCCTGCCTGACAGGGACATACATATCAAGGACACGTAGCACCTGTTCCTTGAACAAGTTCCACATTTCACTTGTGTCCTTCCCTGCCAGCCTATGTTCCCAACTTATGCACTTCAATTCTTGTCTGACAACATCGTATTTACCCTTCCCCCAATTGTAAACCTTGCCCTGTTGCACGTACCTATCCCTCTCCATTACTAAAGTGAAAGTCACAGAATTGTGGTCACTATCTCCAAAATGCTCCCCCACTAACAAATCTATCACTTGCCCTGGTTCATTACCAAGTACTAAATCCAATATTGCCCCTCCTCTGGTCGGACAATCTACATACTGTGTTAGAAAAGCTTCCTGGACACACTGCACAAACACCACCCCATCCAAACTATTTGATCTGAAGAGTTTCCACTCAATATTTGGGAAGTTAAAGTCTACCCTGTGACTTCTGCACCTTTTCAAAATCTGTTTCCCAATCTGTTCCTCCACATCTCTGCTACTATTGGGGGGCCTATAGAAAACTCCTAACAAGGTGACTGCTCCTTTCCTATTTCTGACTTCAACCCATACTACCTCAATAGGGTGATACTCCTCGAACTGCCTTTCTGCAGCTGTTATACTAACTCTAATTAATAATGCCACCCCCCCACCTCTTTTACCACCCTCCCTAATCTTATTGAAACATCTCTCACCAGGGACCTCCAACAACCATTTCTGCCCCTCTTCTATCCAAGTTTCCGTGATGGCCACCACATCGTAGTCCCAAGTACCGATCCATGCCTTAAGTTCACCCACCTTATTCCTGATGCTTCTTGCGTTGAAGTATACACACTTCAACCCATCACCGTGCCTGCAAGTACTCTCCTTTGTCAGTGTTCCCTTCCCCACTGCGTCATTACACGCTTTGGCGTCCTGAATATCGTCTACCTTAGTTGCTGGACGACAAATCCGGTTCCCATTCCCCTGCCAAATTAGTTTAAACCCTCCCGAAGAGTACTAGAAAACCTCCCTCCCGGGATATTGGTGCCCCTCTGGTTCAGATGCAACCCGTCCTGCTTGTACAGGTCCCACCTTCCCCAGAATGCGCTCCAATTATCCAAATACCTGAAGCCCTCCCTCCTACACCATTCCTGCAGCCACGTGTTCAGCTGCACTCTCTCCCTAATCCTAGCCTCGCTATCACGTGGCACCGGCAACAAACCAGAGATGACAACTCTGTCTGTCCTGGCTTTCAACTTCCAGCCTAACTCCCTAAACTTGTTTATTACCTCCACACCCCTTTTCCTACCTATGTCGTTGGTACCAATGTGCACCACAACTTCTGGCTGCTCACCCTCCCCCTTAAGGATCCTGAAGACACGATCCGAGACATCCCTGGCCCTGGCACCTGGGAGGCAACATACCTTCCGGGAGTCTCGCTCGCGACCACAGAATCTCCTATCTATTCCCCTAACCATTGAATCTCCTCCAACTATTGCTTTTCTATTCTCCCCCCTTCCCTTCCTTGTCGAGGTTACAGAGATATGGAGGGGTGTCGGGGCTGTAGGAGGTTACAGAGATAGGGAGGATTGTGGGGGCTGGTGGAGGTTACAGAGATAGGGAGGATTGTGGGGGCTGGAGGAGGTTATAGAGATAGGGAGGATTGTGGGGGCTGGAGGAGGTTACAGAGATAGGGAGGTATGTGGGGGCTGGAGGAGGTTACAGAGATAGGGAGGATTGTGGGGGCTGGAGGAGGTTACAGAGATAGGGAGGATTGTGGGGGCTGGAGGAGGTTACAGAGATAGGGAGGATTGTGGGGGCTGGAGGAGGTTACAGAGATAGGGAGGATTGTGGGGGCTGGAGGAGGTTACAGAGATAGGGAGGGTTGCAGGGGCACGTGGAGGTCACGGAGACAGTGAGGATTGTGGGGCTTGTCGAGGTTACAGAGATAGGGAGGATTGTGGGGATGGAGGAGATTACAGAGATAGGGAGGATTGTGGGGGCTGGAGGAGGTTACAGAGATAGGGAGGAGGAAATTGAAAGATTTGTAATGAAGATTCCCCAATGGAGTGGGAGATTAAGTTAAGTGGGACCGACCCTTGTTCATGGCTGCAGCTGAATACCTCGCAGGTAGCATTAGATCAGACAGAATCGCAGAGTCATGTGGAGTGTGAAAAGTAGGGTAAACTAGATTCAGGGCTGCAGGGAACTCTGTAATACCATGTCGATAATCTTTCTGAAGGCTATTTAATTACCCAATTGAGGAGACAGTCAGAGACAGCGTGCAGAGGGAATCCCGCTGCCGCTTTCTGGACATTGTTTCCAGATTAATCTGGGGATTAAATTTTAGAGGGTGTTCAAGCAATGAAGGAGGCGGCACAGATCAATTCTCATTGCGCTGAAGAATTGTCCGCCATTATTGGGGATTCCGTACTCCTCAGCAATGTCCTTTAGGGGCAATTTAGCACGGCCAGTCCACACTAACTTGTACATCTTTGGGAGGAGAACGTGCAGACTCTGCACAGACAGTCCCCCGAGGCCGGAATTGAACCCGACTCCCTGGCGCTGTGAGGCAGCGGTGCTAACCACTGTGCCACTGGTTATGGGGCAGACGTCGGCCCCTCGAGTCTTCGCCATTCAAAGAGATCCTGGCTGATCTGACGTGGTAATCGTCAACTCCACTTTCCCGCTTTATCCCCGTCTTTCCCTCGATTCCCTGACTGATTGAAGATCTGTCTATCTCAGCCTTGAGGTGGAGAGGTCAATGACCAGGGGGCAGAGATTTAAGGTGAGAGGCAGGAGGCTTAGAGGGGATGTGACGAAAAACCTTTTCACCCAGAGGGTGGTTGTTATGGGCCAGGATTTAGAGAACCCCAAAGTGTATCGTGGAGTTCACCTGACCCACAACCTTTAATAGATGTTGGTTATGGGGAGCACAAGGGCCCACTCTCCAGGTGTGATGCAACAGAGATCTAAAATACTTTTAGAACAAAACAATGTATATTCTATGAATCCAGTTAACATTTTATAAACACACAGTAAACATCTTAGCAACTATCAACTCAAATACTCAGCCCAAAGAATACAGTACTCTATAAGTAACCCTTAATCTTTCCCAGCAACATCCATAAGACAAATACCCTCTTCAACACAGACATCAGGTTTAAATCCTCTACTGAGAGCAGTTATCACTTTTAAATTAGCAAGTGATCTGAAAACATTCGTTTCATGCAGAGAGAGATCAAAATTACACCTTGTTTGGCTGGGTTCAGCTCCAACTCTGAAAACGAAGCTAAACGCACACTGTAGCCGCCAGCTCAAAAACGAAAGTAAAAGCAGACAGACAGCCCAGCTCCACCCACACTCTGACATCACTGCAGCTATTTGATAAACACCCACTTCTTAAAGGTACTCTCATGTGACAGGTGGGAGTCTGGAACTCGCTGCCTGAAAGGGTGGTGGGGGCAGAGACCCTCAGAACATTTCGGAAGGATTTAGATGTGCGCTTGCGATCCCAGGGCAGACAAGGCTCTGGGACAAGTGCTGGAAAATGGGATTAGAATAGTTAGGTGGTTGTGGTTGTTCCTGACCAGTTCGGACTCGATGGGCTGAAGGGCCTTTTCTGTGCTGTTGACCTCCATGGCTCCCTGGCCGGAATTCTCTCCGGGGATATACAATCGCACCCGGGGTTCAATCATCGAAGACAATCGCCGTCGGGCATTTCACATTCAGTGGAAAACACGCAAAGAAAACAGCGTTCGTGGTTTTCCAAGGAGGGATCTTGGGTATAGCAGGGAAGGATACCAGAGTTATCGCTCACCAAACTCCCGTCTGTCCAGTCCTCTAGTGTGCGGCCTGTGTGTGCGTGTATGGGGGATCCACGGGCGGCGAGAGAGCTCAATAAGATCAAAGCGATCCAAACACAGTAAGGATCAGCTTTGGAAACACGCCCGTGTCACATCCCCCCCCCCGGATCAAAGATTTGGGAATGGGCAGCACTACAGTCAAGGTTCCCCGGTAACGTCAAAACACCAGGTGGCTGCACCCAACTGTGGTTTATTGGATTTTGTTGCTGAATTGGAACAGCTAAAGAGGGATTCATTAAGAGTTATATGCACAGATTACTGTAGCTGTTGTGAATGGGACTGGTCCTTTCCCTGAGGTTACGATCAGGATGGCCACGGCCGTACTGAATGGCGGGGAAGCCCCGAGGGGCCGGTGGCCAGACTGTGACTCCTAATTCGCACCCACTCACAAACGACAAAGGCCACTTGTTTCCGATACCGAAAATCTTGCCCCCCCACAGGGCGATCTCTGGTTTGATTGCGTTGTGAGGACCCTTCCTGTTTATGCCCTCATTTCCTCTTTTAATTTTGCTGTGACATTATTGATCCATGGATGATTAATGGACTTGCGCCTTTAAGGCGTGAAGGTCCAGGGCTTAGACACTCCAAAGTGTATTATGAAGCTCACCTGACCTATAACCTTTATGTTGAATTTAGCTCGGATGAACACAAGATTCACCCGACTTCTTAGGCGCTTTTATCAAAATAAAGTTTATTATAAGAATATAGTTAACATATATAAAACTCTGAGCACGAATTCACAATTACAAACATGAAAAAAACCCACACAACAGCTGCAGTAATCTATTTATACAACTTTTAATGAATCCCCCCTTAGCTGTTCCAATTCAATAACAAAATCCAATAAACCAAAACCCCTTTCAAGGGCTTGGCCCAGCACGCTGTAATCTCACTTGAATGGGACTGGTCCTTTTCCTGAGATTATGATCCAGTTCCCAACCAGCAGATTCAAAACTTCTTCCGGAACGCAACTCTATCTTTCAAGTCACCGAGGCAATTTGCCACCCCCAGCGTGTTTTCAGTTCGATGGAGCAGCTTTAAAGTGAAAAGAGATTAAAGAGGGAAACACTGTTTCTCCTCTGCAGTCCACATCAACGAACCGAAACTGAAACCCCAAAAATTAACCCCTTGTCACCTGACAGTCACCGCCCAGCTCCACCCGCAAAACCTTTCTGAAGTAGTGGACTCGCCAACATTAAGGGCATTCAAATGGTCATTGGATAGACATATGGACGATAAGGGAATAGTGTAGATGGGCTTTAGAGAGGTTTCACAGGTCGGCGCAACATCGAGGGCCGAAGGGCCTGTACTGCGCTGTAATGTTCTATGTTCTATGTTCTATGAAAGGGGAATTTCCCATGCCAAAGGTAAATCAGCGGGTGTTGTTAATTCAAGCAGTGGGAGAGATCACTAAGCTGTGGCTCAACCCAGAGCTGTAGACTGCCCGCCACCAAGGACAGAGATTGGCTGTGACCTGCTTTGAATTGGCCAAGAAGAGTGTGCTCCGTCCCGTCACAGGCGGTGACTGGATCTGACGCCACTGGCATGTTTTCAGAGTCACGGGGGGGGGGTTCCCGGTTTGGTTTCAGTTTCGATGCTAACAGTGTGGGCGGAGGGACCGAACTCACACTCTCCCGAAAGGGATCCAGCTAAACTCTCGTCGGAAGGCCACCGTGAGGGCCGGCTCTCTCTCTCTCTCTCTCTCGCTCTCGCTCTCTCTCCAGCAAGCCCTTCTCTCGAGACTGGCTTTAGTCAAACCACGAGCTGCAAGCAGGGTTTGGGGTGAAATAAAGTTTGTCTCCAGAAAGCCCTGATGGATTGACTCGGCAAAGTAGGCCATAACCAGCTGTAAACCGGAGACTTCAATCAGCAAGCGTGCTGTGACGGAAGGGTGCTAAAGAGACACCGTCTAAAGCAAAGTATCTCATCTTTTGATCTACATCCTGATTATTTTTTACCCTTTTCCACCCCTCTGTGTTTGTCTGTCTGGTGTGTGTGTATGGGGGGGGGGGGAGGGGTTAGAGGGTGGGACGGTTAAAGTGGGCAGGAGGTATTAACTTGTCACTATCCAGTTGTATTTACTGCATATTTCATTCTAGTTCTCGGTATAAATAAACAGTAATCATGTTTCAATTCACAAACCTGGTGACTGTAATTATTGTGCAACTAAGGGGTCACAAACCTTGGGTGTTTTGATAAGAATGATCGGTTTATTCTCTCCGGGTCATGTGGGGCCGGAATTGACCGCACACTAGCCCAGGGTGTGTGGCGATTGGAAGATTTTAGGAAATTGGATCATACATGTCACGGGCAATTTAAGGGTTCAAAGCCTGGGGCTAGTATGGTTGGACTAGGGGAAGTCCCTGGAGAGTTACTGATTTTCAGCCCGCAGGGTTACGGATTTTTTTTTCCATTCTTGAAGTGATGAAGTCAGTGGTGGGTGGAGCTCAGAGAGACACAGAGCCATTTTGACAGCATTAGAAGTTTAGTGTGTTCATAAAATCATAGAATTTACAGTGCTGAAGGAGGCCATTCGGCCCGTCGAGTCTGCACTACCTTTGGAAAGAGCACCCTACCCCTCCTCTCTCTCTCTGTCTCTCTCTGTCTCTTTCTGTCTGTCTCTCTCTCCCTCCTCTCCCTCTCTCTCTCTGCCTCTCTCGCTCTATCTCTCTGTCCCTCTGTCTCTCTCTCTCTCTCCCCCCCCTCCTCTCTCTCTCTGTCTCTCTCTCTTTCTGTCCGTCTCTCTCTCTCCCTCCTCTCCCTCTCGCTCTCTGCCTCTCTCGCTCTATCTCTCTGTCTCTCTCTCTCTCTCTCCCCCCCTCCTCTTTCTCTCTGACTCTCTGTCTCTCTCTCCCTCTCTGCCTCTCCGTCTCTCTCTGCCTCTCTGTCTGTCTCTTCTTTCTCTCTCTGTCTCTCTGACTCTCTCCCTCTTTGTCTCTCTCCCTCTGTCTCTTTGCTTCTCTCTCTCTCTCTCTCTTTCTGTCTGTCTGTCTCTCATTCTCCCCTCTCTCTCTCTCTCTCTGCCTCTCTCTCTCTCTCCCCCCTCTTCGCAGCGCCAGGGTCCCAGGTTCGATTCCCCGCTGGGTCACTGTCTGTGCGGAGTCTGCATGTCCTCCCCCGTGTCTGCGTGGGTTTCCTCCGGGTGCTCCGGTTTCCTCCCACAGTCCAAAGATGTGCAGGTTAGGTGGATTGGCCATGGTAAATTGCCCCTTAGTGTCCCCCCAAAAAAGGTTAGCAGCGGTTATTGGGTTACGGGGGATGGGGTGGAAGGGAGGGCTTAAGTGGGTCGGTGCAGACTCGATGGGCCGAATGGCCCCCTTCTGCACTGTATGTTCTATGTTAAGTACTGCAGTGTTCTAAAACCAGTGAGTGCTACGTGTGCACTTAAAATGATGCTGAACCTACAGAGGAGGTAGCCAACTCTGCCAGAGAGAAGAGGTACCAGAACGAAAGTCTGAACATCAGAAAGACATTGACTGGAACTCACCCCAGTGCACCAAAGATCCTTCATCCTTTTATTTTTGCGACTACTTTCTTTACTTTTCCACCACACTATCGCCTCTGTGTTGTTTGTGCGTGTGCGTGTTTGTGTGGAGAGAGGGGTGAGTTAGGAAGGGGAAGTTAAGAAAGGGGATGGAGATAGTCACTGATGTTTGCTGTCCTTTTGATTAGAATTCTGTGCAGAATAAAAGGTTTCTTGCGTTTTAAAGTTACAAACCGGGCGACCGCAGTTTATTTGGGCCCAACCGAGCTCTCTCCACTGAGTGGAGCTGCATAGTCGGCGAGTCTCGCGCTGTTGGATTGACTCAATTAGACGAACAGTTACCAAAGTAGAATGGCCTCGTTCTGCACAGTCGGCATTCTATGTTTCTACAATGGGAAGCCCCATTGACGACCTGTGGGGTGGGGGGGATGCTGGAGAGGACCCCGCCCCCAGCGAATGGCGCGCCACCGAGAAACACGCAGCGAGGGGGACTGGATAATCCCCCCCCCCCCCCCCCCCCGCCCCGCCCCCCCCCCCCTCCACCCCCCCCCCCCCCCCCCCCCCCCCCCCCCCCCCGCCCCTGGACTTTGCAATTCCCAATTGTGACTGAATTATTTCACCATCTGCCGTGGTGGGATTTGAACCTTGGCTCGTCCAATCACGATCCCACTCCACAGGGCCGCAGAATCACTAATAATACACGGCAGAAGAGTCCCTTCGGCCCATCGAGTCGGCACCGATACGTGAAATCCCTGAGCTGCCGGACTAATCCCATTCCCCAGCACCCGGCCCCACAGCCTCGAACGTTGCGACGCGCCGAGTGCCCACCCGGGTACGTTTTAAAGGGTGTGAGGCAACCCGCCTCTACCCCCCTCCCGGGCAGCGCGTTCCAGACCCGCCTCTACCCCCCCTCCCAGGCAGCGCGTTCCAGACCCGCCTCTACCCCCCTCCCAGGCAGCGCGTTCCAGACCCGCCTCTACCCTCCTCCCGGGCAGCGCGTTCCAGACCCTCACCACCCTCTGGGGGAAAAGGCTTTTCCTCAAATCCTCCCGTCCCTCACCTTGAACTTGTGTCCCCCCCCCCTCGTAACTGACCCTGCAACGAAGGGGACCAGCTGCTCCCTCTCCGCCCTACCCACGCCCCTCAGAATCTTGTCCACCTCGTTGGGGGTGCTCTTTCGGAGGATTGGCGCAAAACCAGGTTGGCTGAATGGCCTCCTTCTGGACTGCAGCGATTCTATGTAAATGCCTGGGATATATTGAGAAAGATGGGAAAGGGGAAGAAAGGGGGTTAGAACATAGAACATATAACGATACAGCGCAGTACAGGCCCTTCGGCCCACGATGTTGCACCGAAACAAAAGCCATCTAACCTACACTATGCCATTATCATCCATATGCTTATCCAATAAACTTTTAAATGCCCTCAATGTTGGCGAGTTCACTACTGTTGCAGGTAGGGCATTCCACGGCCTCACTACTCTTTGCGTAAAGAACCTACCTCTGACCTCTGTCCTATATCTATTACCCCTCAGTTTAAAGCTATGTCCCCTCGTGCCAGCCATATCCATCCGCGGGAGAAGGCCCTCACTGTCCACCCTATCTAACCCCCTGATCATTTTGTATGCCTCTATTAAGTCTCCTCTTCACCTTCTTCTCTCCAACGAAAACAACCTCAAGTCCATCAGCCTTTCCTCATAAGATTTTCCCTCCATACCAGGCAGCATCCTGGTAAATCTCCTCTGCACCCGCTCCAAAGCCTCCACGTCCTTCCTATAATGCGGTGACCAGAACTGTACGCAATACTCCAAATGCGGCCGTACCAGAGTTCTGTACAGCTGCAACATGACCTCCTGACTCCGGTACTCAATCCCTCTACCAATAAAGGCCAACACTCCATTGGCCTTCTTCACAACCCTATCAACCTGGGTGGCAACTTTCAGGGATCTATGTACATGGACACCTAGACCCCACTGCTCATCCACACTTCCAAGAACTTTACCATTAGCCAAATATTCCGCATTCCTGTTATTCCTTCCAAAGTGAATCACCTCACACTTCTCTACATTAAACTCCATTTGCCACCTCTCAGCCCAGCTCTGCAGCTTATCTATGTCCCTCTGTAACCTGCTACATCCTTCCACACTGTCGACAACACCACCGACTTTAGTATCGTCTGCAAATTTACTCACCCACCCTTCTGCCCCTTCCTCTAGGTCATTGATAAAAATGACAAACAGCAACGGCCCCAGAACAGATCATTGTGGTACTCCACTTGTGACTGTACTCCATTCTGAACATTTCCCATCAACCACCACCCTACTATTGGGGCTGGGCCCTGCTATTGGTTAAGGAGACTTTTGAGGTGCTGAAGCGAGAGGATGTCCAAGCGGGCTAGAAGGGGTCATGAAAAGTCATTGGCAAATAGGGTTAAGGAAAATCCCAAGGCTTTTTACACTTACATAAAAAGCAAGAGGGTAGCCAGGGAAAGGGTTGGCCCACTGAAGGATAGGCAAGGGAATCTATGTGTGGAGCCAGAGGAAATGGGCGAGGTACTAAATGAATACTTTGCATCAGTATTCACCAAAGAGAAGGAATTGGTAGATGTTGAGTCTGGAGAAGGGGGTGTAGATAGCCTGGGTCACATTGTGATCCAAAAAGACGAGGTGTTGGGTGTCTTAAAAAATATTAAGGTAGATAAGTCCCCAGGGCCGGATGGGATCTACCCCAGAATACTGAAGGAGGCTGGAGAGGAAATTGCTGAGGCCTTGACAGAAATCTTTGGATCCTCGCTGTCTTCAGGGGATGTCCCGGAGGACTGGAGAATAGCCAATGTTGTTCCTCTGTTTAAGAAGGGTGGCAGGGATAATCCCGGGAACTACAGGCCGGTGAGCCTTACTTCAGTGGTAGGGAAATTACTGGAGAGAATTCTTCGAGACAGGATCTACTCCCATTTGGAAGCAAATGGACGTATTAGTGAGAGGCAGCACGGTTTTGTGAAGGGGAGGTCGTGTCTCACTAACTTGATAGAGTTTTTCGAGGAGGTCACTAAGATGATTGATGCAGGTAGGGCAGTAGATGTTGTCTATATGGACTTCAGTAAGGCCTTTGACAAGGTCCCTCATGGTAGACTAGTACAAAAGGTGAAGTCACACGGGATCAGGGGTGAACTGGCAAGGTGGATACAGAACTGGCTAGGCCATAGAAGGCAGAGGGTAGCAATGGAGGGATGCTTTTCTAATTGGAGGGCTGTGACCAGTGGTGTTCCACAGGGATCAGTGCTGGGACCTTTGCTCTTTGTAGTATATATAAATGATTTGGAGGAAAATGTAACTGGTCTGATTAGTAAGTTTGCAGACGACACAAAGGTTGGTGGAATTGCGGATAGCGATGAGGACTGTCTGAGGATACAGCAGGATTTAGATTGTCTGGAGACTTGGGCGGAGAGATGGCAGATGGAGTTTAACCTGGACAAATGTGAGGTAATGCATTTTGGAAGGGCTAATGCAGGTAGGGAATATACGGTGAATGGTAGAACCCTCAAGAGTATTGAAAGTCAAAGAGATCTAGGAGTACAGGTCCACAGATCACTGAAAGGGGCTACACAGGTGGAGAAGGTAGTCAAGAAGGCATACGGCATGCTTGCCTTCATTGGCCGGGGCATTGAGTATAAGAATTGGCAAGTCATGTTGCAGCTGTATAGAACCTTAGTTAGGCCACACTTGGAGTATAGTGTTCAATTCTGGTCGCCACACTACCTGAAGGATGTGGAGGCTTTAGAGAGGGTGCAGAAGAGATTTACCAGAATGTTGCCTGGTATGGAGGGCATAAGCTATGAGGAGCGATTGAATAAACTCGGTTTGTTCTCACTGGAACGAAGGAGGTTGAGGGGCGACCTGATAGAGGTATACAAAATTATGAGGGGCATAGACAGAGTGGATAGTCAGAGGCTTTTCCCCAGGGTAGAGGGGTCAATTACTAGGGGGCATAGGTTTAAGGTGAGAGGGGCAAGGTTTAGAGTAGACGTACGAGGCAAGTTTTTTACGCAGAGGGTAGTGGGTGCCTGGAACTCACTACCGGAGGAGGTAGTGGAAGCAGGGACGATAGGGACATTTAAGGGGCATCTTGACAAATATATGAATAGGATGGGAATAGAAGGATACGGACCCAGGAAGTGTAGAAGATTGTAGTTTAGTCGGGCAGTATGGTCGGCACGGGCTTGGAGGGCCGAAGGGCCTGTTCCTGTGCTGTACATTTCTTTGTTCTTTGTTTGTTTGATCGGATGTGGGGAGGGGGCGAGGATTGTGGATTGGGGGGAGGGGGGAGGTGCTTGGGAATGTGAGGGGTGGCAGGCGGAACTGATGCCCGGAGAGAGGTGGTAACTTACCCTGGCAGCTCGGAGTAGATCGTTGGCCTTCTTCCTACATGGCACGTTGGCCCTCCCTGTCAGGCCCCGTGCCCTCGACACTATCTACAACTCCACCAACCTTCGTGTCATCGGCAAACTTACTAACCCACCCTTCCACTTCCTCATCCAAGTCATTTATAAAAACCACAAGAACGATCCCTGGAATGACGAGCTTGTCGTACGAGGAACGGTTGAGGACTCTGGGTCTGTACTCGTTGGAGTTTAGAAGGATGAGGCGGGATCTTATTGAAACTTACAGGATACTGCGAGGCCTGGAGAGAGTGGGCGTGGAGAGGATGTTTCCACTTGTAGGAAAAACTAGAACCAGAGGCCACAGCCTCAGACTGACGGGACGATCCTTTAAAACAGAGATGAGGAGGAATTTCTTCAGCCAGAGGGTGGTGAATCTGTGGAACTCTTTGCCGCAGAAGGCTGTGGAGGCCAAATCACTGAGTCTTTAAGACAGAGATGGATAGGTTCCTGATTAATAAGGGGAGCAGGGGTTATGGGGAGAAGGCAGGAGAATGGGGATGAGAAAATATCAGCCATGGTTGAATGGCGGAGCAGACTTGATGGGCCGAATGGCCTCCTTCTATCCTGCACGATTCCATAAGACCCCGCCCCGCACATCGCAAAGACGTTCGGCGGAAGCCGTTGTGGTTTCATTGGGGATTTGGGTGGGTGGGGGAAGTGAGGGGTAAAGAAGAGATCGCTCTCTCGATATCCCGCCATGGCTACCCTACCCTTCATACTTTCGAAAATTTCAATCTGGTCACCCCTCAGCCTTCTCTTTCTCCAACAAAACTTGAAAGTGTCGGCAGTGTTTCTGGATTAATGCCCCGCTTTAGACCATAAGACCATAAGACCTAGGAGCGGAAGTAAGGCCATTCGGCCCATCGAGTCCACTCCACCATTCAATCATGGCTGATTTCAACTCCATTTACCCGCTCTCTCTCCATAGCCCTTAACTCCTCGAGAAATCAAGAGTTTATCAACTTCTGTCTTAAAGACACTCAACGTCCCGGCCTCCACCGCCCTCTGTGGCAATGAATTCCACAGACCCACCACTCTCTGGCTGAAGAAATTGCTTCTCATCTCTGTTCTAAAGTGACTCCCTTTTATTCTAAGGCTGTGCCCCCGGGTCCTAGTCTCCCCTGCTAATGGGAACAACTTCCCTACATCCACCCTATCTAAGCCATTCATTGTCTTGTCAGTTTCTATTAGATCTCCCCTCAACCTCCTAAACTCCAATGAATATAATCCCAGGATCCTCAGACGTTCATCGTATGTTAGGCCTACCATTCCTGGGATCATCCGTGTGAATCTCCGCTGGACCCGCTCCAGTGCCAGTATGTCCTTCCTGAGTTGTGGGGCCCAAAATTGCTCACAGTATTCTAAATGGGGCCTAACTAATGCTTTATAAAGCTTCAGAAGTACATCCCTGCTTTTATATTCCAAGCCTCTTGAGATAAATGACAACATTGCATTTGCTTTCTTAATTACGGACTCAACCTGCAAGTTTACCTTTAGAGAATCCTGGACTAGGACTCCCAAGTCCCTTTGCACTTCAGCATTATGAATTTTGTCACCGTTTAGAAAATAGTCCATGCCTCTATTCTTTTTTCCAAAGTGCAAGACCTCGCACTTGCCCACGTTGAATTTCATCAGCCATTTCTTGGACCACTCTCCTAAACTGTCTAAATCTTTCTGCAGCCTCCCCACCCCCTCCATACTACCTGCCCCTCCACCTATCTTTGTATCATCGGCAAACTTAGCCAGAATGCCCCCAGTCCCATCATATAGATCGTTAATATATAAAGAGAACAGCTGTGGCCCCAACACTGAACCCTGCGGGACACCACTCGTCACCGGTTGCCATTCCGAAAAAGAACCTTTTATCCCAACTCTCTGCCTTCTGCCTGACAGCCAATCGCCAATCCATGTTAGTACCTTGCCTCGAATACCATGGGCCCTTATTTTACTCAGCAGTCTCCCGTGAGGCACCTAATCAAAGGCCTTTTGGAAGTCAAGATAGATAACATCCATTGGCTCTCCTTGGTCTAACCTGTTTGTTATCTCTTCAAAGAACTCTAACAGGTTTGTCAGGCACGACCTCCCCTTACTAAATCCATGCTGACTTGTCCTAATCCGACCCTGCACTTCCAAGAATTTAGAAATCTCATCCTTAACAATGGATTCTAGAATCTTGCCAACAACCGAGGTTAGGCTAATTGGCCTATAATTTTCCATCTTTTTCCTTGTTCCCTTCTTGAACAGGGGGGGGGGGGGGTTACAACAGCGATTTTCCAATCCTCTGGGACTTTCCCTGACTCCAGTGACTTTTGAAAGATCATAACTAACGCCTCCACTATTTCTTCAGCTATCTCCTTTAGAACTCTAGGATGTAGTCCATCTGGGCCCGGAGATTTATCAATTTTTAGACCTCTTAGTTTCTCTAGCACTTTCTCCTTTGTGATGGCTACCATATTCAACTCTGCCCCCTGACTCTCCTGAATTGTTGGGATATTACTCATGTCTTCTACTGTGAAGACTGACGCAAAGTACTTATTTAGTTCCTCAGCTATTTCCTTGTCTCCCATCACTAGATTACCAGCATCATTTTGGAGCGGCCCAATGTCTACTTTTGCCTCCCGTTTGTTTTTAATGTATTTAAAGAAACTTTTACTATCATTCCTAATGTTACTGGCTAGCCTACCTTCATATTTGATCCTCTCTTTCCTTATTTCTCTCTTTGTTATCCTCTGTTTGTTTTTGTAGCCTTCCCAATCTTCTGACTTCCCACTACTCTTTGCCACATTCTCTTTTGCTTTGATGCATTCCCTAACTTCCTTTGTCAGCCATGGCTGCCTAATCCCCCCTGTAATAACCTTTCTTTTCTTTGGGATGTTTCATTTGTCAGAATTATATTGGGGTTACCAATATCCCTCGTATCATTGTCTTTCTACACTTCCTGGGCCGCCTCTCCTTGTTTGATAGAATCATAAATATCATCACTTTCTGTTGAACTTGAGAATCCAGCTCATTTATATAAAGTGGGAATTGGAGTGTGATGGAATACTCTCCACTTGCCTGGATGAGCGCAGCTCCAACAACACTCAAGAAGCTCAACACCATCCAGGACAAAGCAGCCCCGCTTGATTGGCTCCCCCTTCCACAAACATTCACTCCCTTCCCCACCGACGCACAGTGGCAGCCGTGTACCGTCTACAAGATGCACTGCAGCAACTCACCAAGGTTCCTTAGACAGCATCTTCCAAACGAAAATGAAATGAAAATCGCTTATTGTCACACGTAGGCTTCAATGAAGTTACTGTGAAAAGCCCCTAGTCGCCACATTCCGCCGCCTGTTCGGGGAGGCTGGTACGGGAATCGAACCGTGCTGCTGGCCTGCCTCGGTCTGCTCTCAAAGCCAGCGATTTAGCCCTGTGCTAAAGCAGCCCCAGGGGCCCCAAACCCACGGCCTCTAGCATCTAGAAGGACAAGAGCAGCAGATACCTGGGAACCCCACCACCTGGAGGTTCCCCCTCCGAGTCACTCCCCGCCCCGACTGGGAAATATGTCGGCAGTTCCGTTCCTTCACTGCTATGTCCCACCTCTCCAGACATGAGTGTCAATGCAACACCCGAGCGGTCGACGTATGGGAAACGCATCTTGAGGAGTGGGCTGCACCGGTCAATGACAGCCCGGGCACTCCCGTGGGCCTTATTGTACCGGGCGTCTGCAGCGGTCACCGGCCTCCACACTGGCGTCATTAGTCAGGTCCCCCTTCTCCAACAAGAGCCGGCCGCCCACCCTGGGCTGGTCCTCGAAGAGGCCGGGGTTGTCCGACTGCTCCAGGATGTAGCTGCCGTGCTCCCCGGCAAGCGTGCACACGCGTGTATAATCTTCATGGGGTGGTCACTCACGGAGCTGGATGTTGAGGGAGTGGAACCCCACCCTGTTGACGGAGGGCACCCCCAGGCTGCCCGGTGGGCGCAAGGCAACATGCCTGGCATCTATTTGCCCCTGGACCTGGGGCACCCCATCCATGGCGGAGAGTCGTGCTGCCTGGGCATCTTGTTGGGCCTGGTCCAGGTCAAGGTTTATGTAGTGCGCTGCCCAAGGGCGTCCGTGACCTCATGGATCCACTTGTGGGCTGCAGCTGGTGAGATGCCACACAGGTCCCCGCTTGAGCCCTGGAGGGGCTGGAAGTTCAGGGCTGCGCTGACCTCGACGGCCACAGTGACGGGCATCCTCCTCCTCCACGTGGTGCCAAGTTGGTGAGTGCCTGGCACCAGGTGCCGCACCGCTCCCGTCCCGAGGCGGGGCCTCCTGCGCCAAACGCTGTCCGACATCTGTTCGGAAGACCAGCGGCCCTGGGCCGTCGCCGGCCTGCACCTTCTGGGGCCCCTCCCTTGGCCTGACGGGCCCTCAGGGTGTGGCGCGGGGCCCTGCACGTACCCACCCCCCCCCCCCCCCCCCGCCGCCTCGAGCCTCTGTCGACAGGGGGTCGGCCGCAATCCGGGGGAAGGTCGGAAAGCCGTGAAGACCTACCGCGCTGGCCAACGTCACACCCCAGCCAACCTGCAAACGAGGAGGAAGGGTGGGGCTGCCCGTAATGCATGGGGCGGCACAGCCGAGGCGTCAGAACATCCGGCGGAAGAATATCGTATTAAACAGCAAATGTTGGCACTGAGTGAGTTGGCCAGGGCAGTAGTTCCAGATTACTGAGAGACCACCCCTCACATTTGCATGTTTAATGAATGGCATGTGAGTGTACCTTTAAGAAATGGGTGTTTCTTACTGCAGTGATGTCAGAGAGTGGGTGGAGCTGGGCTGTCGTATGGAGGAGGTGGGGAGGCTGCAGAAAGGTTTAGACAGTTTAGGAGAGTGGTCCAAGAAATGGCTGATGAAATTCAACGTGGGCAAGTGCGAGGTCTTGCACTTTGGAAAAAAGAATAGAGGCGTGGACTATTTTCTAAACGGTGACAAAATTCATAATGCTGAAGTGCAAGGGGACTTGGGAGTCCTAGTCCAGGATTCTCTAAAGGTAAACTTGCAGGTTGAGTCCGTAATTAAGAAAGCAAATGCAATGTTGTCATTCATCTCAAGAGGCTTGGAATATAAAAGCAGGGATGTATTTCTGAAGCTTTATAAAGCATTAGTTAGGCCCCATTTAGAATACTGTGAGCAATTTTGGGCCCCACGCCTCAGGAAGGACATACTGGCACTGGAGCGGGTCCAGCGGAGATTCACACGGATGATCCCAGGAATGGTAGGCCTAACATACGATGAACGTCTGAGGATCCTGGGATTATATTCATTGGAGTTTAGGAGGTTGAGGGGAGATCTAATAGAAACTTACAAGATAATGAATGGCTTAGATAGGGTGGATGTAGGGAAGTTGTTTCCATTAGCAGGGGAGACTAGGACCCGGGGGCACAGCCTTAGAATAAAAGGGAGTCACTTTAAAACAGAGATGAGGAGCAATTTCTTCAGCCAGAGAGTGGTGGGCCTGTGGAATCCATTGCCACAGAGGGCGGTGGAGGCTGGGACGTTGAGTGTCTTTAAGACAGAAGTTGATAAACTCTTGATTTCTCGAGGAATTAAGGGCTATGGAGAGAGAGCGGGTAAATGGAGTTGAAATCAGCCATGATTGAATGGTGGAGTGGACTCGATGGGCCGAATGGCCTTACTTCCGCCCCTATGCCTTATGGTCTTATGGATAGCTGCAGTCACAGCCAGAAGGTGTATTAGAGTCTCTCTCTCTGTAATCTAAAGACTGTAAATCGATCCTGGTGGTTTAAAACTAATAACAGTCGTGACTTTAACCTGATGTGCTTCTGGTAAAAGGTGTTTTAAGTCTTATGGATGTTAAAACAAAAGCTTAAAGGATTACTTAGTGTTGTATTCTTTGGGGGTTGTATTTGAATTGATGGTTGCTAAGATGTTCACTGTATGTTTTAAAAAGGTTAACTTGAGCTCATAGAATAAACGTTGTTTTGCTTTAAAAAATACTTTTCCATTTCTGCTGTACCACACTGTAGAGTGGGCCGTGTGCTCCCCATACCACAATCTGGTAAAAGTTGTGGGTCAGGTGAACTCCAGGGTTCTCTAAGCCCTGGCCCATAACATTAATCAGATGCTCATAAATCAACCGTGACTCGGCAGATTGAACATGCCCTTAATTAATCCACGTATCCATGCTCCTGTTGTCCAATCACCCGCTGTGGTTCAATCAAGACGTGACCTCCACCCCCCCCCCCCCCCCCCCCCGCCCCCCCCCCCCCCCCCCCCCCCCCCCCCCATCTCACCAACTTCAGCTTCCATTGACTTATTCCAGCAGATTCCGCGGGGATTTGTGCCCCCCCCCCACCCCCTTCCTCGCCCCATTGACTTGGGCGTCGCTGGCCCGGCCCAAAGTTTGTCACCGGGCGCCAATTACCATCGAGGCGGGGGGGGGGGGGGGGATGGGAGTGGCTCGCTAGGCTGTTACCGGGTCGACCGGGTCGCCGCCTGTCTGGGGGGGGGGGGGGGTCACGGGTGGGCCTGGCTGGGTCAAGGGCGGAGGATTTCCACCCCGACGGCGGACCAGGTGCCGTTTTCTTTCCTTTAACGACAACGGAGCGAATGAAAATGAAATGAAAAATGAAAATCGCTCCTTGTCACGAGTAGGCTTCAGGTGAAGTTACTGTGAAAAGCCCCTCGTCGCCACATTCCGGCGCCTGTTCGGGGGAGGCTGGTACGGGAATTGAACCGTGCTGCTGGCCTGCCTTCAAAGCCAGCGATATAGCCCTGTGCTAAACCAGCACCAGTGTCCCCCATTAGAGTTCACCATCCTCCACGGTGGGCTCCGAAAACTGTTCCCCGTTGATAATTCTCCCCCCCCCCCCCCCCCCACGTAGGTTTTGGACGAAGCCGCAGGTTCCGGAAGAGCATTGGAAAAGGAGGAGGAAGGGGGCGGGGGGAGTTTAAGGAGGGAACGCTTTTTGGTAGGTGTAAGGTAGAGGGAAATGTACCGTAAATGGCAACGCTGTTAGCGATATTGGGTGAGACAGTGGCATTGTGGTATTGTCACTGGGCTCGTGGTGGAATTTGAATTCCATTGAAAGAAATCTGGAATTGAAGTGGGCAGCACAGTAGCACAGTGGGTAGCACGCTGGGTTAGCAGTCGCAGCTCCAGGGTCCCCGCTCCAATTCCCCGCTGGGTCACTTCCCCGCCCATCCGGGGGCTGGTCAATGACTCGCTGTCGAGGGGCCCCTCGACACGCCTCGGTCTCACTGATCCCAGAAAAAGGCAAAGACCAGATGGAATGTGGGTCGTACTCCTGGTCACTGACTTTTTCGAGAGGGGGACAACCACAGGGGATTCCTGCACTGACTGCCTGCCCTTTCTGGTGGTCACCCATTTCTCTGCCTGCACCTTGGGTGTGACCACATTTACATAACTGCGATCTATGACGCTTTCCGCCACCTGCATGCTCCTAAGTGCATCCAATTGCTGCTCCAACCGAACCATGCGGTCTGTGAGGAGCTCCAGTTGGGTGCACTTTCTGCAGATGAAGCCACCCGGGACGCTGGAAGCCTCCCGGACCTGCCACATCTCACAGTCAGAGAACTGCACCCCTCTAACTGACATTGCGTCAATTAATTAAAATTTGTCTTTTTTTTTTAAATACTAGGGGGAAGGCTAATTATAACAATATTAGGCAGGAACTGAAGAACCTAGATTGGGGGCGGATGTTTGAGGGCAAATCAACATCTGACATGTGGGAGGCTTTCAAGTGTCAGTTGAAAGGAATACAGGACCGGCATGTTCCTGTGAGGAAGAAAGATAAATACGGCAATTTTCGGGAACCTTGGATGACGAGTGATATTGTAGGCCTCGTCAAAAAGAAAAAGGAGGCATTTGTCAGGGCTAAAAGGCTGGGAACAGACGAAGCCTGTGTGGCATATAAGGAAAGTAGGAAGGAACTTAAGCAAGGAGTCAGGAGGGCTAGAAGGGGTCACGAAAAGTCATTAGCAAATAGGGTTAAGGAAAATCTCAAGGCTTTTTACACGTACATAAAAAGCAAGAGGGTAGCCAGGGAAAGGGTTGGCCCACTGAAGGATAGGCAAGGGAATCTATGTGTGGAGCCAGAGGAAATGGGCGAGGTACTAAATGAATACTTTGCATCAGTATTCACCAAAGAGAAGGAATTGGTAGATGTTGAGTCTGGAGAAGGGGGTGTAGATAGCCTGGGTCACATTGTGATCCAAAAAGACGAGGTGTTGGGTGTCTTAAAAAATATTAAGGTAGATAAGTCCCTAGGGCCTGATGGGATCTACCCCAGAATACTGAAGGAGGCTGGAGAGGAAATTGCTGAGGCCTTGACAGAAATCTTTGGATCCTCGCTGTCTTCAGGGGATGTCCCGGAGGACTGGAGAATAGCCAATGTTGTTCCTCTGTTTAAGAAGGGTAGCAAGGATAATCCCGGGAACTACAGGCCGGTGAGCCTTACGTCAGTGGTAGGGAAATTACTGGAGAGAATTCTTAGAAACAGGATCTACTCCCATTTGGAAGCAAATGGACGTATTAGTGAGAGGCAGCACGGTTTTGTGAAGGGGAGGTCGTGTCTCACTAACTTGATAGAGTTTTTCGAGGAGGTCACTAAGATGATTGATGCAGGTAGGGCAGTAGATGTTGTCTATATGGACTTCAGTAAGGCCTTTGACAAGGTCCCTCATGGTAGACTAGTACAAAAGGTGAAGTCACACGGGATCAGGGGTGAACTGGCAAGGTGGATACAGAACTGGCTAGGCCATAGAAGGCAGAGGGTAGCAATGGAGGGATGCTTTTCTAATTGGAGGGCTGTGACCAGTGGTGTTCCACAGGGATCAGTGCTGGGACCTTTGCTCTTTGTAGTATATATAAATGATTTGGAGGAAAATGTAACTGGTCTGATTAGTAAGTTTGCAGACGACACAAAGGTTGGTGGAATTGCGGATAGCGATGAGGACTGTCGGAGGATACAGCAGGATTTAGATTGTCTGGAGACTTGGGCGGAGAGATGGCAGATGGAGTTTAATCCGGACAAATGTGAGGTAATGCATTTTGGAAGGTCTAATGCAGGTAGGGAATATACAGTGAATGGTAGAACCCTCAAGAGTATTGAAAGTCAAAGAGATCTAGGAGTACAGGTCCACAGGTCATTGAAAGGGGCAACACAGGTGGAGAAGGTAGTCAAGAAGGCATAAGGCATTCTGGCCTTCATTGGCCGGGGCATTGAGTATAAGAATTGGCAAGTCATGTTGCAGCTGTATAGAACCTTAGTTAGGCCACACTTGGAGTATAGTGTTCAATTCTGGTCGCCACACTACCAGAAGGATGTGGAGGGTTTCGAGAGGGTGCAGAAGAGATTTACCAGAATGTTGCCTGGTATGGAGGGCATAAGCTATGAGGAACGGTTGAATAAACTCGGTTTGTTCTCACTGGAACGAAGGAGGTTGAGGGGAGACCTGATAGAGGTATACAAAATTATGAGGGGCATAGACAGAGTGGATAGTCAGAGGCTTTTCCCCAGGGTAGAGGGGTCAATTACTAGGGGGCATAGGTTTAAGGTGAGAGGGGCAAGGTTTAGAGTAGATGTACGAGGCAAGTTTTTTACGCAGAGGGTAGTGGGTGCCTGGAACTCGCTACCGGAGGAGGTGGTGGAAGCAGGGACGATAGGGACATTTAAGGGGCATCTTGACACATACATGAATAGGATGGGAATAGAAGGATACGGACCCAGGAAGTGTAGACGATTGTAGTTTAGTCGGGCAGCATGGTCGGCACGGGCTTGGAGGGCCGAAGGGCCTGTTCCTGTGCTGTACATTTCTTTGTTCTTTGTTTGTTTGACTCCAAAGTCCTGGTGAAAACTCTGGCGATTCACTTGACAGAAGTGACGGCAGAAGATCAGAACGGATTTGCCCAGGACAGACGGCGAACATCTGGCGCACGCTGAAGGTGATGGTGACCCCCCACCCGGAGAGGGGGCGGCAGAAGGCGTTTGTCTCCCCGGGCGCTGAGAAAGCCTTCGATCGCGCACAGCGGAGGGACCTCACGGAGGTGCTTGGACCGTTTTGGCACAGAACTGCTCAGGGTAGCTTTCACCTGACCTGGACGCCCGTAACATCTCACGTGAAGCTGGGCAGGCGCGCTCCCTGACCGCGTCGCGCACTCGTGTCACATTCCAGTTTGTCTGGCGCGTGCGGGAGTGCGACAGTCTCGGAATGAGTCAAGGTGCCCGAGGAGGGACGGAGGGTCGGGTCTGAATGTGCTTCCGAGACACCGCTCGCGGCATCTTCCCATCGGGATTGGTTTTCCGAGGGTCGGCCGATCCCCTCGACAGATCCGGAACGGCTGAACGCCACCCCCGGGGGGAGAGCCCAATGGAGCGTCCAGCCCCGCACCCTCCCTGATCTCCAGCGCCTGCCCCACTCCCGCCCTCTTCCCAGGGAGCGCTCAGCCTATCTCCAGCGCCTCCACCATTCCCGCCCTCTTCCCGGGGAGTGCCCAGCCTATCTCCAGCGCTTGCCCCCTTCCCGCCCTCTTCCCAGGGAGCGCCCAGCCTATCTCCAGCGCCCATTTCACACCTGTGGTAGTCAGTATTAGAGGTATTACGGTACCCTGTAATGCTGTAAGACCATTGGTGTAGGAGGTACTGTTTTCATTGGTTAAGCCTGCCTGCTGGTTCCGCCCAGTAAGGCGGAGTATAAGAGCCTGTGTCTCCCCAGCAGCTGCCTTCTGTACCTGCGCTGCGAAACATCTCGTGTAATAAAGCCTTCAATTGTCTCCAATCTCGCTTCTGGAGTTATTGATCGAGCATGAATTTATTACACTAGATTTTAAAGGGTGGAGCTCCGAATCAAGTCTGAGTGTCTGCAACTCAGCCCCCACGCGGCGAACGCAGCGGCAACCTTTAAGCACTGCCTGGCCTTTCGCCAGCCGAGGAAGAGCGCCTTGCCTCGAAGTCATCGCTGCGACGTCGGAAACGCCGCGACCTGCGTGTGCACAGTAAGATCCCCCGGGAGGTTTAGAGGGGATGTGAGGGAAAACCTTTTCCCCCGGGGGGGGGGAGTATGGAACTCGCTGCCTGAAAGGGGGGGGGTGGATGCAGAGACCCTCAGAACATTTCGGAAGGATTTAGATGTGCGCTTGCGATCCCAGGGCAGACACGGCTCTGGGAATGGGATTAGAATAGTTAGGCGGTTGTTTCTGACCGGCACGGACTGGATGAGCTGAAGGGGCCTTTTCTGGGCTGCAGACCTCGATGACTCTAATACAGGTGAGTGTCCAGGAGGCCTCCTCTGCATTGGGGGCAAGTGGAGGGGAGCTGCCCCCCCCTCCCTCCCACCCCTATCAACTCTCACCCCAGAGGCATGGGCAATAACAGAAGGAAATTTTAGAAAAAGCTTCCAAAAATCATGTGGCGGGGGGCGGTTCTGCACCCTCAGTGCCCCCCACCTGCAACACTCAAACCCCTGTGGATCTCGGTCCCCCTGTGGATCTCGATATACCCGGCGTCATTATGAAGACACACCTTCGTAGAATCTGACAGCACAGAGGGAGGCCATTCGGTCCATCGGCCCAGTGTGGGATTTCGATAGATCCATCCAGCGAGCCCCGCTCCCCCTTGCTCTTCCCCACCCCCCCCCCCCATTTCTCTGCAGATTTTACCCCCTCTGACTGTGCCTCCGATTTCCCCTCTAATGGCGAACAGCCCCAGCTCCTTCCAGTCGTTAACCGAAGTCCCCTTCGTCCCTGATCCCGTTCTGGAGAAACCCCCCTCCGCACCCTCTCCCAGGCCTTGACATCCTTTCCGAAAGTGTGGGGGGGGGGGGGGGGGGGGGGGGGGAGGCGGCCCCAGAATCGTACACCATGGCCTGGAACATTTTCCTGGAGGTGCTTGGCAGGAGTCAGGAAAATTGCTGGTTCGGCTCAGTTCGGCACAGGAGGCTCCCGTGGGGCTGGAGTTGCCCCCCCCCCCCACCCCTATCAACTCTCACCCCAGAGGCATGGGCAACAACAGAAGGAAATTTTAGAAAAAGCTTCCAAAAATCATTCATTCAGAACTTTCTACTGCGTCCCATGAGAAGGAAATAAGAGTGTCAATCATTCCGAGAATTTAAAGTATCAAAAGTAAAAACCGCAAGCACTTGAAACCACGTAACCTTGTGTAAATAAATACAGTAAATTTTGCAGGTGAGCATACATAATGAGGCCCGGTGACCTGTTGAAACACCTGAGCCCCAGAGAAAATATTGTTGGATTGACAAATCAGCCGCTCAGATCTCCGGCACCAATTCCCTGGTTGTGAACAGTGCATCATGGGTTAGCGGACAATGGAAATGCCATCGATTTGGCATGTGGGTTCCTGACAGGCCATTGGGTGCGTGTGGAAGGACAAAGCTTGACATAAGGCGCATGAGGGGCCTGTGAAGATGGGTGGAGGTGCCGAGCTTGGTGTTGGGGGATGTGAGGGGCAATTGTGGACTGGGCGGAAGGGCAGAGTTCGGCACAAGGGGCATGAGGCGGACCTTTTGAACTTCCCTTTTGAAGGCGCGACACGGTGGCCCAGTGGGTAGCACTGCCGCCTCACTGCCGGGTTCGATTCCAGCCTCGTGTGACTGTGTGGAGCTTTCACCTTCCCCGTGTCTGCGTGGGTTTCCTCCGGGTGCTCCGGTTTCCTCCCACAGTCCAAAGATGCGCGGGTTAGGTGGATTGGCCGCGATAAATTGCCCCTTAGTGTCCAGGGGCGTGCAGGTTAGATGGGGCCACGGGGACAGGAGGGGGGGACTGGGCCTGGGTAGGGGGCTCGGAGGGTCGGCGCAGACTCGGTGGGCTGCATCGCCTCCTTCTGCACGGTCGGCACTCCACGGGGTTCCCCCCTCGTGTAGATCAGGGTTCCTGACCCCCTCTGACGCTGCTTGACGACCGCGGAGGAGTGTGGCGCGCCCCGTTCCGCGATGGGGCGAGGGTGAGCCGGGAATGCGACAGGAGCCATCCCGCACACTTCAATGCCCCTGAAAATCAGACAGCTCTGGGCTTGGGGGTTTGGGGGGGGGGGGGGGGGGAATGCGGTGGGATTGCCTATTGCCATGGTAACAAGCGCTAGGTTGCGAGGTAGGGCACCACTCAAAGCTTTCCATGATGTGCTTGAAACTCTGGCAACAGATCCCCCAGGAGATTCTGTTCATGGAGATTTATTCTTGTAAGATCTGGGTATAAAATAATTAAGTGGGGCAGGAGCTGCTGATTGGTCACAGAGGTGTAATGAGCAAACAGTAAACCCAATACTCTTCGCAGGTCCGCGAGATTTGGCGAAAAGCCATCCCGAGTCTTTGATTTCACATCTTGTTACTCAGAGTATATTACTCTGTTGTCCTTCTAATCTCAATTTTGTCCCTGTGCACATCTGCAGGGGCTTTTTAGCACAGGGCTAAATCGCTGGCTTTGAAAGCAGACCAAGTTCAGCCTCCCCCGAACAGGCGCCGGAATGTGGCGACGAGGGGCTTTTCACAGTAACTTCATTTGAAGCCTACTTGTGACAATAAGCGATTATCATTTTTCATTTCATCTCTCCAAGTTATCGCTTTCCTCGTCCAATCTCTGTAACATCCTCCAGCCCGCTACACCCCCTCCCTATCTCTGTAACCTCCTCCAGACCGCTACACCCCCTCCCTATCTCTGTAAACTCCTCCAGCCCGCTACACCCCTCCCTTACTCTGTAACCTCCACCAGCCCCTACACCCCTCGCTATCTCTGTAACCTCCTCCAGCCCCGACACTCCCTCCCTATCTCTGTAAACTCCTCCAGCCCGCTACACCCCCTCCCTATCTCTGTAACCTCCTCCAGCTCCCTACACCCCCTCCGTATCTCTGTAACCTCCTCCAGCCCACTACACTCCCTCCCTATCTCTGTAACCTCCTCCAGCCCGCTACACCCCCTCCCTATCTCTGTAGCCTCCTCCAGCCCGCTACACCCCCTCCCTATCTCTGTAACCTCCTCCAGCCCCTGCACCCCCTCCCTATCTCTGTAACCTGCTCCAGCCCCTACACCCCCTCCCTATCTCTGTAACCTCCTCCAGCCATTACAACCCTCCCTATCTCTGTAACCTCCTCCAGTCCCTACACCCCCGCCCTATCTCTGTAACCTCCTCCGGGCCCTACACCCCCTCCCTATCTCTGTAACCTCCTCCAGTCCCTACACCCCCGCCCTATCTATGTAACCTCCTCCAGCCGCTGCACCCCCTCCCTATCTCTGTAACCTCCTCCAGCCGCTACACCCCCTCCCTATCTCTGTAACCTCCTCCGGGCCCTACACCCCCTCCCTATCTCTGTAACCTCCTCCAGCTCCTACCCCCCTCCCTATCGCTGTAACCTCCTCCAGCCCCCTACATCCCCTCCCTATCTCTGTCACCTCCTCCAGCCCGCTACACTCCCTCCCTATCCCTGTATCCTCCACGAGCCCCTACACCCCTCCCTATCTCTGTAACCTCCTCCAGCCCGCTACACTCCCTCCCTATCTCTGTAACCTCCTGCAGCCCGCTACACCCCTCCCTATCTCTGTAACCTCCTCCAGCCCCTACACCCCTCCCTATCTCTGTAACCTCCTCCAGCCCGCTACACCCACTCCCTATCTCTGTAACCTCCTCCAGCCCGCTACACTCCCTCCCTATCTCTGTAACCTCCTCCAGCCCCCATGACTCAGCCTATCTCTGTAACCTCCTCCAGCCTCTACACCCCCTCCCTATCTCTGTAACCTCCTCCAGCCCCTACACCCCTCCCTATCTCTGTAACCTCCTCCAGCCCGCTACACTCCCTCCCTATCTCTGTAACCTCCTCCAGCCCCCATGACTCAGCCTATCTCTGTAACCTCCTCCAGCCTCTACACCCCCTCCCTATCTCTGTAACCTCCTCCAGCCCCTACACCCCTCCCTATCTCTGTAACCTCCTCCAGCCCGCTACACCCCCTCCCTATCTCTGTAACCTCCTCCAGCCGCTACACTCCCTCCCTATCTCTGTAACCTCCTCCAGCCCCAACACCCCTCCCTATCTCTGTAACCTCCTCCAGCCCGCTCCACCCCCTCCCTATCTCTGTAACCTCCTCCAGCCGCTACACCCCCTCCCTATCTCTGTAACCTCCTCCAGCCATTACAACCCTCCCTATCTCTATATCCTCCACGAGCCTCCTACACCCCCTCCCTATCTCTGTAACCTCCTCCAGCCCCTACACCCCCTCCCTATCTCTGTAACCTCCTCCAGCTCCTACACCCCCTCCCTATCTCTGTAACCTCCTCCAGCCCCCTACAACCCTCCCTATCTCTGTAACCTCCTCCAGCCCCCTACACCCCTCCCTATCTCTGTAACCTCCTCCAGCCCCCTACACCCCTCCCTATCTCTGTAACCTCCTCCAGCCCCCTACAACCCTCCCTATCTCTGTAACCTCCTCCAGCCCCCTACACCCCTCCCTATCTCTGTAACCTCCTCCAGCCCCTACACCCCTCCCTATCTCTGTATCCTCCTCCAGCCCCTATGCCCATCCCTATCTCTGTATCCTCCTCCAGCCTCCTACAACCCTTCCTATCTCTGTAACCTCCTCCAGCCCCGACACTCCCTCCCTATCTCTGTAACCTCCTCCAGCCCGCTACACCCCCTCCCTATCTCTGTAACCTCCTCCAGCTCCCTACACCCCCTCCGTATCTCTGTAACCTCCTCCAGCCCACTACACTCCCTCCCTATCTCTGTAACCTCCTCCAGCCCGCTACACCCCCTCCCTATCTCTGTAGCCTCCTCCAGCCCGCTACACCCCCTCCCTATCTCTGTAACCTCCTCCAGCCCCTGCACCCCCTCCCTATCTCTGTAACCTGCTCCAGCCCCTACACCCCCTCCCTATCTCTGTAACCTCCTCCAGCCATTACAACCCTCCCTATCTATGTAACCTCCTCCAGCCGCTGCACCCCCTCCCTATCTCTGTAACCTCCTCCAGCCGCTACACCCCCTCCCTATCTCTGTAACCTCCTCCGGGCCCTACACCCCCTCCCTATCTCTGTAACCTCCTCCAGCTCCTACCCCCCTCCCTATCGCTGTAACCTCCTCCAGCCCCCTACATCCCCTCCCTATCTCTGTCACCTCCTCCAGCCCGCTACACTCCCTCCCTATCCCTGTATCCTCCACGAGCCCCTACACCCCTCCCTATCTCTGTATCCTCCTCCAGCCTCCTACAACCCTTCCTATCTCTGTAACCTCCTCCAGCCCCGACACTCCCTCCCTATCTCTGTAACCTCCTCCAGCCCGCTACACCCCCTCCCTATCTCTGTAACCTCCTCCAGCTCCCTACACCCCCTCCGTATCTCTGTAACCTCCTCCAGCCCACTACACTCCCTCCCTATCTCTGTAACCTCCTCCAGCCCGCTACACCCCCTCCCTATCTCTGTAGCCTCCTCCAGCCCGCTACACCCCCTCCCTATCTCTGTAACCTCCTCCAGCCCCTGCACCCCCTCCCTATCTCTGTAACCTGCTCCAGCCCCTACACCCCCTCCCTATCTCTGTAACCTCCTCCAGCCCCTACACCCCCTCCCTATCTCTGTAACCTCCTCCGGGCCCTACACCCCCTCCCTATCTCTGTAACCTCCTCCAGCTCCTACCCCCCTCCCTATCGCTGTAACCTCCTCCAGCCCCCTACATCCCCTCCCTATCTCTGTCACCTCCTCCAGCCCGCTACACTCCCTCCCTATCTCTGTAACCTCCTCCAGCCCGCTACACCCCTCCCTATCTCTGTAACCTCCTCCAGCCCCTACACCCCTCCCTATCTCTGTAACCTCCTCCAGCCCGCTACACCCACTCCCTATCTCTGTAACCTCCTCCAGCCCGCTACACTCCCTCCCTATCTCTGTAACCTCCTCCAGCCCCCATGACTCAGCCTATCTCTGTAACCTCCTCCAGCCTCTACACCCCCTCCCTATCTCTGTAACCTCCTCCAGCCCCTACACCCCTCCCTATCTCTGTAACCTCCTCCAGCCCGCTACACTCCCTCCCTATCTTTGTAAACTCCTCCAGCCCCCATGACTCAGCCTATCTCTGTAACCTCCTCCAGCCTCTACACCCCCTCCCTATCTCTGTAACCTCCTCCAGCCCCTACACCCCTCCCTATCTCTGTAACCTCCTCCAGCCCGCTACACCCCCTCCCTATCTCTGTAACCTCCTCCAGCCGCTACATTCCCTCCCTATCTCTGTAACCTCCTCCAGCCCCAACACCCCTCCCTATCTCTGTAACCTCCTCCAGCCCGCTACATCCCCTCCCTATCTCTGTAACCTCCTCCAGCCGCTACACCCCCTCCCGATCTCTGTAACCTCCTCCAGCCATTACAACCCTCCCTATCTCTATATCCTCCACGAGCCTCCTACACCCCCTCCCTATCTCTGTAACCTCCTCCAGCCCCTACACCCCCTCCCTATCTCTGTAACCTCCTCCAGCTCCTACACCCCCTCCCTATCGCTGTAATCTCCTCCAGCCCCCTACACCCTCCCTATCTCTGTAACCTCCTCCAGCCCCCTACAACCCTCCCTATCTCTGTAACCTCCTCCAGCCCCCTACACCCCTCCCTATCTCTGTAACCTCCTCCAGCCCCCTACACCCCTCCCTATCTCTGTAACCTCCTCCAGCCCCCTACAACCCTCCCTATCTCTGTAACCTCCTCCAGCCCCCTACACCCCTCCCTATCTCTGTAACCTCCTCCAGCCCCTACACCCCTCCCTATCTCTGTATCCTCCTCCAGCCCCTATGCCCATCCCTATCTCTGTATCCTCCTCCAGCCTCCTACAACCCTTCCTATCTCTGTAACCTCCTCCAGCCCCCTACATCCCTCCCTATCTCTGTATCCTCCTCCAGCTCCCTTCATCCCTCCCTATCTCTGTATCCTCCTCCAGTCCCCACACCCCTCCCTATCTCTGTAACCTCCTCTAGCCCCTACAGCCTTCCCGATCTCTGTAACCTCCTCCATCCCCTACAACCGTCCCTATCTCTGTAACCTCCTCCATCCCCTACACTCCTCCCTATCTCTGTAACCTCCTCCAGCCCTTGCACCCCTCCCTATCTCTGTAACCTCCTCCAGCCCGCTACACCCCCTCCCTATCTCTGTAACCTCCTCCAGTCCCCACCCCCTCCCTATCTCTGTATCCTGCTCCAGTCCCCACACCCCTCCCTATCTCTGTAACCTCCTACAGCCTTACTGATCTCTGTAACCTCCTCCAGCCCCTACAACCGTCCCTATCTCTGTAACCTCCTCCATCTCCTACAACCCTGCCTATCTCTGTAAACTCCTCCATCCCCTGCAACCCTCCCTATCTCTGTAACCTCCTCCAGTCCCCTACAACCCTCCCTGTTACTGTATCCTCCTCCAACCTTTACAACCCTCCTTATCTCTGTAACTTCCTCCAACCTCTACAACCCTCCCTATCTCTATATCCTCCTCCTGCCCCCTACAGCCTTCCTGATCTCTGTAACCTTCTCTAGCCCCCTACAACCCTCCCTATCTCTGTAAACTCCTCCATCCCCTGCAACCCTTCCTATCTCTGTAACCTCCTCCAGCTCCTACAATCCTCCCTATCTCTGTAACCCCCTCCAGCTTGTAAACCCCTCCCTATCTCTGTAACCGCCTCCAGCCTCTACGCCCCTCCCTATCCCTTGTTGTTGACCAGGGTTTAAACATTCCAAAGTGTATTATGGAGTTCACCTGACCTATACCTTTTTGTTGAATTTGGCTCGGGTGAGCTCAAGAACCTTCACTCGAGGTGTGATTAAACAGTCCCCCTAGACAGCAATCAATACAAGCTTTATTCTAAGAACTTAGTTAACATTTGTATAAACATATGTAGCAAGAATTTTTATCAATTACAAACATAAAGTCCCCCGCAGCTACAGTAATCTATGTATATCCTTTAATGAATTCCCCCCTTAACTGTTCCAATTCAAAAAAAAAATCCCTTAAACCAAAAACCCCTTTCCCGGGCATGGCCCAGCACTCTGCATTCTCACTTGAATAAGACTGGTTTTCCTGGAGATTCTGACCCCGTCTCACCAGCCGGTTTAAGCCCTTCCGGAAAGCAGATTTTAAAAAAAATAAATAAACATTTTATTGAGGAATGTTCGGTCTAGTAACAACAACAAAATAAACAATATACATGAAACCATAAATATAGTGCAAAAGCCATTTACCCTTCGTACAGCTCCCACCCTTATTGACCCCCTACTCTAATCTAAACTACCCCCCCCCCTCCCCCCCCCCCCCCCCCCCCTGTCTGCCGACGATTAATTTTCCGCAAAGGAGCCAGCGACTGGTTCCCACCGCAGGGTGAACCCTAACAGTGGTCGAGGCGAACTTGATTTACTCCAAACAGAGAAAGCTAGCCACGTCCGATAGCCAGGTCTCCGACTTCGGGGGCTTTGAGTCCCTCCAAGCTAACAGTATCCGTCTCCGGGCTACCACGGAAGCAAAGGCCAGAATGTCTGCCTCTTTCTCCTCCTGGATTCCCGGGTCTTCCGACACCCCGGAAATCGCCACCTCCGGACTCGGTGCCACCCTTGTTTTTAACACTGTGGACCTGACGGCTGCAAACCCCAGCCAGAATCCCCTAAGCTTTGGACGTGTCCAAAACATGTGGACATGGTTCACCGGTCCTCCCGCACATTTTGCGACTGTCATGTGAGCCCGGTGAACGACCTTGAATTGTATCAGGCTGAGCCTGGCGCATGTTGCGGACGCGTTGACTCTACTCAACACGTCCGCCCATAGACCACCCTCGATCTCTCCTCCCAGCTCCTCCTCCCACTTGCGGTTCAGCTCCTCGGTCTACGTCTCCTCTGACCCCATAGGTTCCTTGTAAATGTCCGGGGCGCTCCCTTCTCCCACCCATCCTCTGGAAACTACCCTGTCCTGAATCCCCCTTAGCGGTAGGAGCGGGAAGGTTGACACCTGTTTACGTAGGAAGTCCCGCACCTGCAGGTACCTGAATTTGTTTCCCCTCGCCAACCCAAACGTCTCCTCCAGCGCCCTCATACTCGGAAATCTCCCCTCTATGAACATATCCCCCATCCTCTCAATCCCTGCTCTCCGCCATAACCGGAACCTCCCGTCCATACTTCCCGGGGCAAACTGGTGATTATCACAGATTGGGGCACAGACCGATGCTCCCTCTGCTCCCACATGCCACCTCCATTGCCCCCAGACTCTCAGGGCCGCCACCACCACGGGGACTGGTGGAGTACCGTGCCGGCGGGAACGGTAGAGGCGCAGTTACCAATGCCCCCAAACTGGTGCCCTTACACGAAGCCCCCCCCCCCCCAACGCAGTACGGAGGGAGTGCTGCCCTGCCAAAGCTGTCTCCCAAACGTGGCACTGCCAGAGGCTAAGGGTTGCGCGTCACTATTCGAGGAAGACCTGGGGAGATCTTCCCAGTGCCCTGAGTCCAATAATTATCCCTCATCCCTCCACCACTGGCACAGATCGCCTGGCCATTACCGCACTGGCTGTTTGCGGGGTCTTGCTGTGCACAAATAGGCTGCTGTGCTTCCAATGCCACAATAGCGAGTTCACTTCATTGGCTGTTACACTCTTTTGGGGGCATCCTAAGGCCTTGAAAGGCACTATATAAATGCAGCTCTTAAACCTCTCTCTCTCTCCTCTTAAGACGCGCCCAAAAACCGACCGCTCTGATCAACAGTCTCGATATCGCCTCACGCGATATGTCTTTGTTTAAAAATAGGTTTCGCGTACCCAATTCATTTTTTCCAATGAAGGGGCAATTCAGCGTGGCCAATCCACCTCGCCTGCACGCCTTTTGGATTGTGGGGGCGAATCCCACACAAACAAGGGGCGAATGTGCAAACTCCACACGGACAGTGACCCGGAGTTGGGGTCGAACCTGGGACCTCGGCGCCGTGAGGCAGCAGTGCTAACCACAACGCCACCGTGTTGCCCTACGCAACTGGATGTCGAATGATGTTCCAGCGCTCGCCGGGTGGGGTACGTTGCCAGGTTTTGCTACGATGTAGGCACTGGGTGAATGTCGCTTGCTGCTGCAGCTCCTTCAACCTACAGCTGCCTCTTAATGACCTGTCCACCAGCAATTTAAGGCCTTCCTGATCCTTTTCAGCTGCAGGCATCTGTGATCCGTCTCTTCAACCAATCGGATTGAAGAATCCTGAATGATCCTCAACAAGGAAAGGGTCAGATCAAATGTTTGATTCAATGTAAAATGTTGCAAGGAGAGTGAAATAAAAACAATTATTTTGTTTCAACAACAATTAAATTATGAAGGAATGAGACTCCACACTTGTAAAAGTCAATTTCCAGAAGCAGTGATGTTGGTGGGCAATCATTAAGGCTGGTCATGTTGTTAAAAATCAACATTGGAATGAACAGGCCCTAACTTTGTCTGCCATGCCTTTGGGGTGACTAAAGAGGCCCTTCGGCCATTTCACTCACTTCTTGTATCTTAATCGAGTCTCTCAGTGTTATACTTAACTAGTGAGGCTTGGAGAGGAACAAGGCAACTTGGAAACTTGAAAGTGTCCTCCTGTTCTCCGCAAGCAAAGACTTTGTGATACGATGGTCACCCTTTTGTTGTGACTCCTTAATCTTCAGCTGCTTCATCAATGACCTTTCTTCCAGCGTAAGGTTAGACGTGGGGATGTTTGTGGATGACCGCACAATGTTCAGCACCGTTCGCGACTCCTCAGACACTGAAGCAGTCCCTGTCCAAACGCAGCGAGACCCGGACAATATCCAGGCTCGGGCTGACAAGTGGCAAGTTTCATTCACACCACACAAGTGCCCGGCAATGACCATCTCCTACAAGCGAGGATCTAACCATCACCCCTTGACATTCACTGGCATCACCATCGCTGAATCCCCCACAATCAACATCCTGGGGGTGACCATTGATCAGAAACTGAACTGGACCCAGACACATTAATACTGTGGCTACCAGGGCAGGTCAGAGGCTGGGAATCCTGCGGAGAGTAACTCACCTCCTGACCCCCCCCAAAGCCTGTCCACCATCTACAAGGCACAAGTCAGGAGTGGGATGGAATACTCTCCACTTGCCTGGATGAGCGCAGCTCCAACAACACTCGAGAAGCTCGACACCATCCAGGACAAAGCAGCCCCGCTTGATTGCTCCCCTTCCACAAACATTCACTCCCTCCCCCCCCCCGACGCACAGTGACAGCCGTGTGTCCCGTCTACAAGATGCACGGCAGCAACTCACCGAGGTTCCTCAGGCAGCACCTTCCAAACCCACCACCTCTACCATCTAGAAGGACAAGAGCAGCAGATACCTGGGAACCCCACCGCCTGGAGGTTCCCCTCCGAGTCACTCCCCACCCCGACTGGGAAATATATCGGCCGCTCCTTCACTGTCGCCGGGTCAAAATCCTTGAAGTCCTTCCCTAACAGCACAGTGGGTGTACCTACACCACACCGGCTGCAGCGGGTTCAAGAATACGGCTCGCCCACCACCTTCTCGGGGGGGCAATTGGTCATGGGTAATAAATGGTGGTCTCGCCAGCAGAGCTCTTATCCCATCAATGAAGATTTTATTACAATGCCAGACCCCAACAGCGGCTAGGATACTGGGCAGAAACCCCAATACTTTGTTTTAATTTTGGTAAGACAGTGAAAAAGGTTTCCTCGCTCCTGGAGTGAATGCACACAAAATAGGATTGTGGTTCATTGAAACAAACTTTATTACGGACACTGTATTAAAATATCTTTTAACGTGACACCAGAGAATAGCTGACAATTACCGCGTAAACAGTGCTAATCAATACATTGAATACAGTCACCCTTAACTGCTATCTTTATTCCCACTCAAACACCAAAACCATCTCAGCTCTCAATCCATTGTCAAATGCAGTTAGCACTCAGCAATGCCTGCTATGCATTGATGTCTTTGAGATTGCTTTAAAGGAATGATCTGACTCCTGTCAGAACCATGCAGGAACTCTGGCTGTGTTTCTTCAGGAGCTGTTCCATCTTGTTTCAGCTCACCTTCCAATCACACAATGCTGAACTGCGTTTAAAGAAACTGCTAATCTGCCTACAGACATATCTTTAGCTGAACGGCAGTGGGGCAGATGTTGGACGTCCGCTCATAGCTCTGTCTAAAACTCAACTAACACTGCTATTCTGCATAATGCTTGCCATCGTAGCTCCTCCTAGCAATTACCATCATCTCACCAATCTGAAACCTAATTAACTCCACAGGGAACCCCCTTAATCCAAACAGCATTCCATCAGCCTGAGCTTTTTGCAATGGCTTGATTGCACCCCTGGCTCCCAAACCTGGTTTTCTTTCAAGCTAGGATTTCTTATTAAAACGTGACTGCAGCAGTCTCGCACACGCACGCAAACCCAGGCTTTTGACCCCTTTTACTGCACTAAATACCCTTAACCCATCTGAAATTCCGACATTCATCCCCATCCTGACTTGGAAGTATATCGGCCGTTCCTGCACTGTTGTTGTGTTAAAATCCTGGAACTCCCTCCCGAACAGCACAGTGGGTGTACCTACACCACATATACTGTAGCGATTCACGGAGACAGCTCATCGCCACCTTCTCAAAGGGCAATTAGGGATGGGTAATAGATGTTGGCCTAGTCAGCGACACGCACATCCCCTAAATAAATATGAAAAACAAAAGTACGTAAAGACTGCGTGTGTGTTTTTGTGTGTGATGGTGTGTGCGTGCGAGTGTGTATGTGTTTCCGAGTGTGTACCTGAGTACGTTTCTGTGTGTGAGTGTGTGTGTGAAAGTATGTGCCCATAGAATCTCTACAGTTCAGAAGGAGGCCTTTCGGCCCATTGTGTCTGCACCGGCCCTTCGAAGGAGTATTTTACCTCGGCCCACTCCCGCGCCCTCTCCCCGTAACCCGACCAAACCTGCATTCCTCTGGTGTGTAGGGGGGAAACCAGAGGGAACTCACGCATACACAGGGAGAACGTGCAAACTCCACACAGAGAGTCACCCGAGGTCACGATTGAACCCGGGTCCCTGGCGATGTGAGGCAGCAGTGCTAACCACTGTGCCATGTGAGTGGTGTGTGTATGCGAGTATGTGTGAGAGAACGTTTGTGTGAGTGTGCATGACAGAGTGTATGTGAGAACATGTGCGTGCTAATGTGTATGCATGTGTGTATGTGTGCATGTGTGTGTGAGAGTGTGAGTGTGTGTGTGAGAGTGTGTGAGAGTGTTTGAGAGTGTGTGAGAGTGTGAGTGCGTGTGTATGTGAGTGTGAATGTGTGTTTGTGTGTGTGTTTGTGAGTGTATGTGTCTTATGTGAGACTGTGTGTATGTGAATGGGAGTGTGTGTATGTGTGTGTGTGTGTATGTGAGACTGTATGTATGTGTGTGTGAATGGGAGTATGTGTATGTGTGTGTGACTGTGAGTGTGTGTTTCTGAGTATGTGTGTGTGTATGTCTTTGTGTGTGAGATGATGTGTGTGTGAATGTTAGTGTGTGTTTGTGAGTGTGTGTGTGTTTATTGAGACTGTGTGTATGTGTGTGTGAATGGGAGTGTGTGAGTGTGTTTGTGAGTGTGTGTGTATGTGTCTATGTGAGACTGTGTGTATGTGAATGGGAGTGTGTGTGTGTGAATGTGAGTGGGTGTTTGAGAGTGTGTGTGTGCGTGTGTCTATGTGAGGCTGTGTGTATGTGAATGGGAGTGTGTGCATGTGTGTGTGAATGTGAGTGGGTGTATCTGTGTGTGTGTGTGTGTGTATGTGTGTGTTTGTGAGTGTGTGTGTGAGTGTGTGTGCATGTGTCTATGTGAGACTGTGTGTATGTGAATGGGAGTGTGTGTATGTGTGTGTGAATGTGAGTGGGTGTATCTGTGTGTGTGTGTATGTGTGTGTATGTGAGTGTGTGTGTGAGTGTGTGTGCATGTGTCTATGTGAGACTGTGTGTATGTGAATGGGAGTGTGTGTATGTGTGTGTGAATGTGAGTGGGTGTATCTGTGTGTGAATGTGAGTGTGTGTATGTGAGTGTGTGTGTGAGTGTGTGTGCATGTGTCTATGTGAGGCTGTGTGTATGTGAATGGGAGTGTGTGTATGTGTGTGTGAATGTGAGTGGGTGTATCTGTGTGTGTGTGTATGTGAGTGTGTGTGTGAGTGTGTGCGTGAGTGTATGTGCATGTGTCTATGTGAGACTGTGTGTATGTGAATGGGAGTGTGTGTATGTGTGTGTGAGTGTGAGTGGGTGTATCTGTGTGTGAATGTGAGTGTGTGTTTGTGAGTGTGTGTTTGTGAGTGTATGTGTCTATGTGAGACTGTGTATGTGAATGGGAGTGTGTGTATGTGTGTGTGAATGTGAGTGGGTGTATCTGTGTGTGAATGTGAGTGTGTGTTTGTGAGTGTGTGTTTGTGAGTGTGTGTGTATGTGTCTATGTGAGACTGTGTGTATGTGAATGGGAGTGTGTGTATGTGTGTGTGAATGTGAGTGGGTGTTTGAGAGTGAGATTATGTGTGTGTGAGTGTGTGTATAGAACATAGAACGATACAGCGCAGTACAGGCCCTTCGGCCCACGATGTTGCACCGATATGGGAAGTCAAAAAACAAAAGCCATCTAACCTACACTATGCCATTATCATCCATATGTTTATCCAATAAACTTTTAAATGCCCTCAATGTTGGCGAGTTCACTACTGTAGCAGGTAGGGCATTCCACGGCCTCACTACTCTTTGCGTAAAGCACCTACCTCTGACCTCTGTCCTATATCTATTACCCCTCAGTTTAAAGTTATGTCCCCTCGTGCCAGCCATATCCATCCGCGGGAGAAGGCTCTCACTGTCCACCCTATCTAACCCCCTGATCATTTTGTATGCCTCTATTAAGTCTCCTCTTAACCTTCTTCTCTCCAACGAAAACAACCTCAAGTCCATGAGCCTTTCCTCATAAGATTTTCCCTCCATACCAGGCAACATCCTGGTAAATCTCCTCTGCACCCATTCCAAAGCTTCCACGTCCTTCCTATAATGAGGTGGCCAGAACTGTAAGCAATACTCCAAATGCGGCCGTACCAGAGTTTTGTACAGCTGCAACATGACCTCCTGACTCCGGAACTCAATCCCTCTACCAATAAAGGCCAACACTCCATAGGCCTTCTTCACAACCCTATCAACCTGGGTGGCAACTTTCAGGGATCTATGTACATGGACACAGAGATCCCTCTGCTCATCCACACTTCCAAGAATTTTACCATTAGCCAAATATTCCGCATTCCTGTTATTCCTTCCAAAGTGAATCACCTCACACTTCTCTACATTAAACTCCATTTGCCACCTCTCAGCCCAGCTCTGCAGCTTATCTATGTCCCTCTGTAACCTGCTACATCCTTCCACACTATCGACAACACCACCGACTTTAGTATCGTCTGCAAATTTACTCACCCACCCTTCTGCGCCTTCCTCTAGGTCATTGATAAAAATGACAAACAGCAACGGCCCCAGAACAGATCCTTGTGGTACTCCACTTGTAACTGAACTCCATTCTGAACATTTCCCATCAACCACCACCCTCTGTCTTCTTTCAGCTAGCCAATTTCTGATCCACATCTCTAAATCACACTCAATCCCCAGCCTCCGTATTTTCTGCAATAGCCTGCCGTGGGGAACCTTATCAAACGCTTTACTGAAATCCATATACACCACATCAACTGCTCTACCCTCGTCTACCTGTTCAGTCACCTTCTCAAAGAACTGGATAAGGTTTGTGAGGCATGACCTACCCTTCACAAAGCCATGCTGACTATCCCTGATCATATTATTCCTATCTAGATGATTATAAATCTTGTCTCTTATAATCCCCTACAAGACTTTACCCACAACAGACGTGAGGCTCACCGGTCTATAGTTGCCGGGGTTGTCTCTGCTCCCCTTCTTGAACAAAGGGACCACATTTGCTATCCTCCAGTCCTCTGGCACTATTTCTGTAGCCAATGATGACATAAAAATCAAAGCCAAAGGCTCAGCAATCTCTTCCCTGGCTTCCCAGAGAATCCTAGGATAAATCCCATCAGGCCCCGGGGACTTATCTATTTTCAGCCTGTCCAGAATTGCCAACACCTCTTCCCTACGTACCTCAATGCCATCTATTCTATTAGCCTGGGTCTCAGCATTCTCCTCCACAACATTATCTTTATCCTGAGTGAATACTGACGAAAAATATTCATTTAGTATCTCGCCAATCTCTTCAGACTCCACACACAACTTCCCATCCCTGTCCTTGACTGGTCCTATTCTTTCCCTAGTCATTCGCTTATTCCTGACATACCTATAGAAAGCTTTTGGGTTTTCCTTGATCCTTCCTAGCAAATACTTCTCATGTCTTCATGTACTTCAAATGGACGTATTAGTGAGAGGCAGCACGGTTTTGTGAAGGGGAGGTCGTGTCTCACTAACTTGATAGAGTTTTTCGAGGAGGTCACTAAGATGATTGATGCAGGTAGGGCAGTAGATGTTGTCTATATGGACTTCAGTAAGGCCTTTGACAAGGTGCCTCATGGTAGAGACTAGTACAAAAGGTGAAGTCACACGGGATCAGGGGTGAGCTGGCTCGGTCATAGAAGGCAGAGAGTAGCAATGGAGGGATGCTTTTCTAATTGGAGGGCTGTGACCAGTGGTGTTCCACAGGGATCAGTGCTGGGACCTTTGCTCTTTGTAGTATATATAAATGATTTGGAGGAAAATGTAACTGGTCTGATTAGTAAGTTTGCAGACGACACAAAGGTTGGTGGAATTGCGGATAGCGATGAGGACTGTCGGAGGATACAGCAGGATTTAGATTGTCTGGAGACTTGGGCGGAGAGATGGCAGATGGAGTTTAATCCGGACAAATGTGAGGTAATGCATTTTGGAAGGTCTAATGCAGGTAGCGAATATACAGTGAATGGTAGAACCCTCAAGAGTATTGAAAGTCAAAGAGATCTAGGAGTACGGGTCCACAGGTCATTGAAAGGGGCAACACAGGTGGAGAAGGTAGTCAAGAAGGCATACGGCATGCTTGCCTTCATTGGCTGGGGCATTGAGTATAAGAATTGGCAAGTCATGTTGCAGCTGTATAGAACCTTAGTTAGGCCACACTTGGAGTATAGTGTTCAATTCTGGTCACCACACTACCAGAAGGATGTGGAGGCTTTAGAGAGGGTGCAGAAGAGATTTACCAGAATGTTGCCTGGTATGGAGGGCATTAGCTATGAGGAGCGGTTGAATAAACTCGGTTTGTTCTCACTGGAACGAAGGAGGTTGAGGGGAGACCTGATAGAGGTATACAGAATTATGAGGGGCATAGACAAAGTGGATAGCCAGAGGCTTTTCCCCAGGGTAGAGGGGTCAATTACTAGGGGGCATAGGTTTAAGGTGAGAGGGGCAAGGTTTAGAGTAGATGAACGAGGCAAGTTTTTTACACAGAGGGTAGTGGGTGCCTGGAACTCGCTACCGGAGGAGGTAGTGGAAGCAGGGACGATAGGGACATTTAAGGGGCATCTTGACAAATATATGAATAGGATGGGAATAGAAGGATACGGACCCAGGAAGTATAGAAGATTGTAGTTTAGTCGGGCAGCATGGTCGGCACGGGCTTGGAGGGCCGAAGGGCCTGTTCCTGTGCTGTACATTTCTTTGTTCTTTGTTCTTTGTCCCCTCCTTGCTCATCTTAGCTCTCTCTTTAGATCCTTCCTCTCTACCTTGTAACTATCAAGCGCCCCAACTGAAACTTCACACCTCATCTTCACATAGGCCTCCTTCTTCCTCTTAACAAGAGATTCCACTTCTTTGGTAAACCACGGTTCCCTCGCTCAACGCCTTCCTCCCTGCCTGACCGGTATGTACTTATCAAGAACACGCAGTAGCTGTTCCTTGAACAAACTCCACATATCCAGTGTGCCCAACACTTGCAGCCTACTTCTCCAACCTACCCCCCCCCCCAAGTCATGTCTAATGGCATCATAATTGCCCTTCCCCCAGCTATAACTCTTGCCCTGCGGGGTATACTTATCCCTTTCCATCATTAACGTAAACGTCACCGAATTGTGGTATCTGCCCCCAAAGTGCTCACCTACCTCCAAATCGAACACCTGGCCTGGTTCATTACCCAAAACCAAATCCAACGTGGCCTCGCCTCTTGTTGGCCTGTCAACATATTGTGTCAGGAAACCCTCCTGCACACACTGTACAAAAACCGACCCATCTATTGTACTCGAACTATATCTTTTCCAGTCAATATTTGGAAAGTTAAAGTCTCCCATAATAACTACCCTGTTACTTTCGCTCATATCCAGGATCATCCTCGCCATCCTTTCCTCTACATCCCTAGAACTATTTGGAGGCCTATAGAAAACTCCCAAAAGGGTGACCTCTCCTTTCCTGTTTCTAACCTCAGCCCATACTACCTCGGAGGAAGAGTCCCCATCTAGCATCCTCTCCGCCACCGTAATACTGCTCTTGACTAGCAGCGCCACACCTCCCCCTCTTTTGCCTCCTTCTCTGAGCTTACTAAAACACCTAAACCCCGGAACCTGCAACATCCATTCCTGTCCCTGCTCGATCCATGTCTCCGAAATGTGGTATCTGCCCCCAATGCATCTAAACCGGAGAGGCATAAATATCCTGGCCGCGAGGTTTGCTAGTGTCACACGGGAGGGTTTAAACTAGTATGGCAGGGGGGTGGGCACGGGAGCAATAGGTCAGAAGGTGAGAGCGTTGAGGGAGAACTAGGGAATAGGGACAGTGTGGCTCTGAGGCAGAGCAGACGGGGAGAAGTTGCTGAACACAGCGGGTCTGGTGGCCTGAAGTGCATATGTTTTAATGCAAGGAGCATTACGGGTAAGGCAGATGAACTTAGAGCTTGGATTACTACTTGGAACTATGATGTTGTTGCCATTACAGAGACCTGGTTGAGGGAAGGGCAGGATTGGCAGCTAAATGTTCCAGGATTTAGATGTTTCAGGCGGGATAGAGGGGGATGTAAAAGGGGAGGCGGAGTTGCGCTACTTGTTCGGGAGAATATCACAGCTATACTGCGAGAGGACACCTCCGAGGGCAGTGAGGCTATATGGGTAGAAATCAGGAATAAGAAGGGTGCAGTATCAATGTTGGGGGTATACTACAGGCCTCCCAACAGCCAGCGGGAGATGGAGGAGCAGATAGGTCGACAGATTTTGGAAAAGAGTAAAAACAACAGGGTTGTGGTGATGGGAGACTTCAACTTCCCCAATATTGACTGGGACTCACTTAGTGCCAGGGGCTTAGACGGGGCGGAGTTTGTAAGGAGCATCCAGGAGGGCTTCTTAAAACAATATGTAAACAGTCCAACTAGGGAAGGGGCGGTACTGGACCTGGTATTGGGGAATGAGCCCGGCCAGGTGGTAGATGTTTCAGTAGGGGAGCATTTCGGTAACAGTGACCACAATTCAGTAAGTTTTAAAGTACTGGTGGACAAGGATAAGAGTGGTCCGAGGATGAATGTGCTAAATTGGGGGAAGGCTAATTATAACAATATTAGGCGGGAACTGAAGAACATAGATTGGGGGCGGATGTTTGAGGGCAAATCAACATCTGACATGTGGGAGGCTTTCAAGTGTCAGTTGAAAGGAATACAGGACAGGCATGTTCCTGTGAGGAAGAAAGATAAATACGGCAATTTTCGGGAACCTTGGATGACGAGTGATATTGTAGGCCTCGTCAAAAAGAAAAAGGAGGCATTTGTCAGGGCTAAAAGGCTGGGAACAGACGAAGCCTGTGTGGCATATAAGGAAAGTAGGAAGGAACTTAAGCAAGGAGTCAGGAGGGCTAGAAGGGGTCATGAAAAGTCATTGGCAAATAGGGTTAAGGAAAATCCCAAGGCTTTTTACACGTACATAAAAAGCAAGAGGGTAGCCAGGGAAAGGGTTGGCCCACTGAAGGATAGGCAAGGGAATCTATGTGTGGAGCCAGAGGAAATGGGCGAGGTACTAAATGAATACTTTGCATCAGTATTCACCAAAGAGAAGGAATTGGTAGATGTTGAGTCTGGAGAAGGGGGTGTAGATAGCCTGGGTCACATTGTGATCCAAAAAGACGAGGTGTTGGGTGTCTTAAAAAATATTAAGGTAGATAAGTCCCCAGGGCCGGATGGGATCTACCCCAGAATACTGAAGGAGGCTGGAGAGGAAATTGCTGAGGCCTTGACAGAAATCTTTGGATCCTCGCTGTCTTCAGGGGATGTCCCGGAGGACTGGAGAATAGCCAATGTTGTTCCTCTGTTTAAGAAGGGTAGCAAGGATAATCCCGGGAACTACAGGCCTTACTTCAGTGGTAGGGAAATTACTGGAGAGAATTCTTCGAGACAGGATCTACTCCCATTTGGAAGCAAATGGACGTATTAGTGAGAGGCAGCACGGTTTTGTGAAGGGAAGGTCGTGTCTCACTAACTTGATAGAGTTTTTCGAGGAGGTCACTAAGATGATTGATGCAGGTAGGGCAGTAGATGTTGTCTATATGGACTTCAGTAAGGCCTTTGACAAGGTCCCTCATGGTAGACTAGTACAAAAGGTGAAGTCACACGGGATCAGGGGTGAACTGGCAAGGTGGATACAGAACTGGCTAGGCCATAGAAGGCAGAGGGTAGCAATGGAGGGATGCTTTTCTCATTGGAGGGCTGTGACCAGTGGTGTTCCACAGGGATCAGTGCTGGGACCTTTGCTCTTTGTAGTATATATAAATGATTTGGAGGAAAATGTAACTGGTCTGATTAGTAAGTTTGCAGACGACACAAAGGTTGGTGGAATTGCGGATAGCGATGAGGACTGTCTGAGGATACAGCAGGATTTAGATTGTCTGGAGACTTGGGCGGAGAGATGGCAGATGGAGTTTAATCCGGACAAATGTGAGGTAATGCATTTTGGAAGGTCTAATGCAGGTAGCGAATATACAGTGAATGGTAGAACCCTCAAGAGTATTGAAAGTCAAAGAGATCTAGGAGTACAGGTCCACAGGTCATTGAAAGGGGCAACACAGGTGGAGAAGGTAGTCAAGAAGGCATACGGCATGCGTGCCTTCATTGGCCGGGGCATTGAGTCTAAGAATTGGCAAGTCATGTTGCAGCTGTATAGAACCTTAGTTAGGCCACACTTGGAGTATAGTGTTCAATTCTGGTCGCCACACTACCAGAAGGATGTGGAGGCTTTAGAGAGGGTGCAGAAGAGATTTACCAGAATGTTGCCTGGTATGGAGGGCATAAGCTATGAGGAGCGATTGAATAAACTCGGTTTGTTCTCACTGGAACGAAGGAGGTTGAGGGGCGACCTGATAGAGGTATACAAAATTATGAGGGGCATAGACAGAGTGGATAGTCAGAGGTTTTTCCCCAGGGTAGAGGGGTCAATTACTAGGGGGCATAGGTTTAAGGTGAGAGGGGCAAAGTTTAGAGTAGATGTACGAGGCAAGTTTTTTACGCAGAGGGTAGTGGGTGCCTGGAACTCACTACCGGAGGAGGTAGTGGAAGCAGGGACGATAGGGACATTTAAGGGGCATCTTGACAAATATATGAATAGGATGGGAATAGAAGGATACGGACCCAGGAAGTGTAGAAGATTGTAGTTTAGTCGGGCAGTATGGTCGGCACGGGCTTGGAGGGCCGAAGGGCCTGTTCCTGTGCTGTACATTTCTTTGTTCTTTGTTCTTTGAAATGGCCACAACATCGAAGTCCCAGGTACCAACCCACGCTGCCAGTTCCCCTACCTTGTATCGTATACTCCTGGCATTGAAGTAGACACACTTCAAACCACCTACCTGAATATGTGTATGTGTGTGTGAATGTGAGTGTGTCTATGTGAGACCGTGTGTATGTGTGTGTGAATGTGTGTTTGCGAGTGTGTGTTTGTGAGTGTGTGTGTATATGTCTCTGTGAGACTGTGTGTATGTGTGTGTGAATGGGAGTTGATGTATGTGTGTGTTTGAGAGTGTGTATTTGTGAGTGTGTGTGTCTGTGTCTATGTGAGACAGTGTGTATGTGTGTGTGAATGTGAGTGGGTGTTTGAGAGTGAGTCTATGTGTGTGTGAATGGGAGTGTGTGTTTGTTGAATGTGTGTCTGTGTCTATGTGAGACTGTGTGCATGTGTGTGTGAATGTGTGTTTGTGAGTGTGTGTTTGTGAGTGTGTGTTTGTGAGTGTGTGTGTGTGCGTCTATGTGAGACTGTGTGTATGTGTGTGTGAATGTGAGTGTGTGTTTGTGCGTGTGTGTTTGTGAGTGTGTGTGTGTGCGTCTATGTGAGACTGTGTGTATGTGTGTGTGAATGTGAGTGTGTGTTTGTGAGTGTGTATGTATGTGTCTATGTGAGACTGTGTATATGTGAATGTGAGTGTGTGTGTGTGAATGTGCGTGGTTGGTTGAGAGTGAGAGTCTGTGAATGTGTGTATGTGTGTGTGAAATGGAGTTTGTGTGTGTGTTTGTGAGCATGTGTTTGTGAGTGTGTGTGTATGTGTCTATGTGAGACCGTGTGGAAGTGTGTGTGAATGTGAGACTGTGTGAATGTGAGATTGTGTATGTGTGTGTGTTTGTGAGTGTGCATTTGTGAGCGTGTATGTATGTGTCTATGAGACAGTGTGTATGTGTGTGTGAATGGGAGTGTGTGAATGTGAATGTGTGTTTGTGAGTGTCTGTGTATGCGTCTATGTGAGACAGTGTGTATGTGTGTGTGAATGTGAGTGTGTGTGTATGTGTGTGTGAGTGTGTGTTTGTCAGTGTGTGTGTATGTGTCTATGTGAGACAGTGTGTATGTGTGTGTGAATGTGAGTGTGTGTGTATGTGAGTGTGAGTGTGTGTTTGTCAGTGTGTGTGTCTGTGTCTATGTGAGACAGTGTGTGTGTGTGTGAATGTGAGTGGGTGTTTGAGAGTGAGACTATATGTTTGTGAGTGTGTGAATGGGAGTGTGAGGTTGTGAATGAGACTATGTGTGTGAGTGTCTGCGTGAGAGTGGGTGTGTCACACTCTCCAGAACCCAGTGACACTGGTTAATGAGATAATCCGGTCTATTCTAAGGCCCCAGAGAGAGTGATGGAGCAAGGTTGAAGAGAGAGAGAGGGAGAGAGGCGGGGAGAGGAAAAGAGAGGCAGCGGGAGGGGAGGAGACTGAGGACATTGGACACGGAGGTGAAAGAAAGTGTGGAGGAGTCTGTCTGAAGCATGAAATGATTAAAGGATCAGTGGATTGGGGGATGGAGAATTAAAATGTTAATGCAGCAATTGTGCTAATGATATGTCAGTTCACATCTCGTTCATCTTTTGTCGGATGTGTCGCTTAAACCCACAGTCATCAAGATCTCTCCGAATCTTTAAATCCTCTGATCTGATTGCCAACCACCCAGATTGACACTCACGCACGGGTGATGTCTCCAGCAAGGGGAGAGACCAGGGGGCAGGAATCTGGGCACATTTCCCTCTCCCTTAGCACAGGAGGGATCTGGGACCTCTTCGATGCACCTTGGGACATGTCTAACATTTTGAAAGGGGCTTTTTCTGTGAAAGTGGCTGGCCTGTGCCTCAGACGACATCATAGGCAGAAATACGCACACCTTGCGTCAGAGAAACAGACCATTCGGCCCCTCCAAGTGTGGGGCTGGCACGACCCTCCATGCGGGAATCATGCCCCAATCCCATTCCTGTGCCCTGCTCCCACGTCACTTCAGCCCCCTTTTTGTCTCATTCGCCCCAGTCCAATCGAACCCTGAACAGTGACACATCTCCTTCTCCTCAATCACGGACGTGAATTCACCTTGGGGGCGGCACGGTAGCATTGTGGATAGCACAATTGCTTCACAGCTCCAGGGTCCCAGGTCCGATTCCCGGCTTGGGTCACTGTCTGTGCGGAGTCTGCACGTCCTCCCCGTGTGTGTGTGGGTTTCCTCCGGGTGCTCCGGTTTCCTCCCACAGTCCAAAGATGTGCGGGTTAGGTGGATTGGCCGTGATAAATTGCACATAGTGTCCAAAATTGCCCTTAGTGTTGGGTGGAGTTACTGGGTTAGAGTGGAGGTGTGGACCTTGGGTAGGGTGCTCTTTCTAGGTGCCGGTGCAGACTCGATGGGCCGAATGGCCTCCTTCTGCACTGTAAATTCTATGAAATTCCTCCCAGCCGTGTGTGTGTGTGTGTGTGTGTGAAGGCCTCAGGCCTTTCAAACTAAGGCTCGAACCATTAAGTCTAATTCGATGTTCGTTTAAAAAAAAAAGGCAACAACTAGCTCAGGTTTTGTGGGTGTGGTAGTTGGGGGAATTTAAAAGTTTATTATGGGCGTCGCTAGCTGGGTCAGAGTTTATTATCCGTCGCTAATTGCACTTGAACTGAGGGCATTTAAGATTTGAACGCTGTGTGGATTCGGAGTCACAGACCAGGGTAAGGACGGCAGGTGTTAGGCCCCAGTAATTATTTTTCAATTTGTTAAAAACGGCGACGCAAGATTCTTCACCCCAGGAGTGAGGAGCCAATCCGCAGGGCCTTTCAGAGAATCCGCACTGTCCGACCCATCCCGAAAGAGGGGTGCACTCTCCCGCCCACGCCGACCTACCCCCAGAGCCCCGTCAGCTAACCTGCACATCGTTGGACACTAAGGGACAATTTAACACGGCCAATCCACCTAACCTGCACATCTTTGGACACTAAGGGGCAATTTAGCACGGCCAATCCACCTAACCTGCACATCTTTGGACACTAAGGGGCAATTTAGCACGGCCAATCCACCTAACCTGCACATCTTTGGACACTAAGGGGCAATTTAGCACGGCCAATCAATAACCTGCACATCTTTGGACACTAAGGGGCAATTTAGCACGGCCAATCCACCTAACCTGCACATCTTTGGACACTAAGGGGCAATTTAGCACGGCCAATCCACCTAACCTGCACATCTTTGGACACTAAGGGGCAATTTAGCACGGCCAATCAATAACCTGCACATCTTTGGGCACTAAGGGACAATTTAGCGCGGCCAATCCACCTAACCTGCACATCTTTGGACACAAAGGGGCAATTTAGCACGGCCAATCCACCAAACCTGCACATCCTTGGACCTTAAGGGATAATTTATCATGGCCAATCCACCTAACCTGCACATCTTTGGACATTAAGGGATAATTTATCATGGCCAATCCTGCACATCTTTGGACTGTGGGAGGAAACCGGAGCACCCGGGGGAAACACACGCAGACACGGGGAGAACGTGCAGACTCCGCACAGACAGTGACCAAGCGGGGAATCGAACCAGGGACCCTGGAGCTGTGAAGCAACTGTGCTAACCCACTGTGCTATCGTGCCTGCTCCCAGCACCAGGGAGGCAACATACCATCCTGGAGTCTCATTTGTGGTCACAGAAAGGCCTGTCTATTCCCCTTATAATCGAGTCCCCATAACAATTACATACCCACACTTATCACCCCGCCGCTCTGCAGCAAAACTAACCATGGTGCCACGAGTTTAGCTGTTGCTGTTTTCCCCTGAGAGGCCATTACCCTCGAGAGTATCCAAAACAGTATACCTGTTCTGCAGGGGAATGGCCACGGGGGATTGATGCACTGCCTGTCTGGCCCTCTCGCTCTGCCTGGTGGTTACCCACTCCCGTCCTGCCTGTGGCGACACAGTTAATTCTGTCTCTCTCTCCAATAAGCCTGTGGGTACAGGATTCCTGAAAAAAGGGTCTGAAGGCAGGCCACACATGAGAACAAAGTCAGAGGAAACAGGGACTCTGTCTCACCAGGAAAGTTGTGGGGGTTGCCAGTAAAACACGGACTGTGATTCCGAAGCCACTGTGCGGAAACCCTGCGGGGGCTCACCTTCTGAAATAAAGACGTTTTCCTTTTTCATTTACATTTTCCCCCTCGCCCCCCCCCCCTCTGTGTTTGTCTGCCTCGTGCGTGTGTGTGTGTGTATCTGACCCCGTGCTGTACCTGTCCTGGGAGTGTTTGATGGGGACAGTGTAGAGGGAGCTTTACTCTGTATCTGACCCCGTGCTGTACCTGTCCTGGGAGTGTTTGATGGGGACAGTGTCGAGGGAGCTTTACTCTGCAACTAACCCCGTGCTGTACCTGTCCTGGGAGTGTTTGATGGGGTCAGTGTCGAGGGAGCTTTACTCTGTATCTAACCCCGTGCTGTACCTGTCCTGGGAGTGTTTGATGGGGACAGTGTAGAGGGAGCTTTACTCTGTATCTAAACCCGTGCTGTACCTGTCCTGGGAATGTTTGATGGGGACAGTGTAGAGGGAGCTTTACTCTGTATCTAACCCCGTGCTGTACCTGACCTGGGAGTGTTTGATGGGGACAGTGTAGAGGGAGCTTTACTCTGTATCTAACCCCGTGCTGTACCTGTCCTGGGAGTGTTTGATGGGGACAGTGTAGAGGGAGCTTTACTCTGTATCTAAACCCGTGTTGTACCTGTCCTGGGAGTGTTTGATGGGGACAGTGCAGAGGGAGCTTTACTCTGTATCTAACCCCGTGCTGTACCTGTCTTGGGAGTGTTTGATGGGGACAGTGTAGAGGGAGCTTTACTCTGTATCTAACCCCGTGCTGTACCTGTCCTGTGTGTGTTTGATGGGGACAGTGTAGAGGGAGCTTTACTCTGTATCTAACCCCGTGCTGTATCTGTCCTGGGAGTGTTTGATGAGGACAGTGTAGAGAGAGCTTTACTCTGTATCTAACCCCGTGCTGTACCCAGCCTGGGAGTGTTTGATGGGGACAGTGTAGAGAGAGCTTTACTCTGTATCTAACCCTGTGCTGTACCTGTCCTGGGAGTGTTTGTTGGGGACAGTGTAGAGGGAGCATTACTCTGTATCTAACCCCGTGCTGTACCTGTCCTGGGAGTGTTTGATGGGGACAGTGTGGAGGGAGCTTTACTCTGTATCTAACCCCGTGCTGTACCCAGCCTGGGAGTGTTTGATGGGTACAGTGTAGAGAGAGCTTTACTCTGTATCTAACCCTGCCTCTACCTGGTATTGGAATGTTTAAAAATGAGACACTGCATCATAAATATGTAGTGATTAGCAGATCTAAAAATAACACAATAATTTAGCTGTTATGCAGAATGAGTCATGGACCAGCAGACAGGGAGACTGAATTATCATCTCCAATGACCCTCTACTGTTCAAGTCAGATATTAAATATGCAGATGAGTTTCCATTTATAGATTCATACATACGAGAATCTTTCTTCCATTCCCTTTCCGCCTTTTTCTTTTGACTCTTTCTTCCCCAAATTAATTTTAATTTGGTTATTAATTTTCCAAGGACGACTGGATATTTTGTCCTGGGTAGGTTGGGACATTGAAAACATGCCCATCGCTGAGGTAATAAAGTGCTCTTTCCTAAATCCTTACTGTCCGTGATAGACTCGAGGCGTAGTTGTCCATCAAACATCAGTCGCTTCATCGAGCTTTTTATTCAAATGTTTTACCTCAGTGTATAATTCTACCAACTTTATTTATCAAACAGTCATCCCTCTTTAATTATCCCAAACAATACGAAATTAACCCAGATTGTTAATACGATCGAGCCAATGGACTTAGTCGAGCTGCGTTCCGATTCTCCGAGAGCCTTCATTTCCCCGGGGTCTTCGTCCGCGAAGGTGGGCCTCGCTCGGTGATTCCTTCCGCCTCTGGACGGCCGTCCGATCTTCTCGGCCCACCCTGCGCCGATCCTTCGCTGCGGAGGGTCCTGGTGGGCGATCTTTACCGCCCTCTTCGCGCCTTTCCAGAAGGTTCTCTGGCCCTCGGCCAACCAGGTATCGGGGGCGGAGGACTGTAATACCCAACGGATTGCCGATTGCAACTCTGCAGGGCACCAGGAGCCCACCCCCAGGGGTCCATCTATTGGCATATTGTTTGCATGTTTCCCCTCTCCGTGTTGGGTAACGGTGGGAAAACTGGGTGCCAGAAAGGCTAACTCTACTTGGGTTTCCATGTGAATAGGACCGATTATCTCCTGATGTGCAATTGACAGGGCAGGTCCAGATATCTCCTCACAGTCTGTCTGTGTTCAGTGTAGTCCATTAGACCACAAGACACAGGAGCAGAATTAGGCCACTCGGCCCATCGAGTCTGCTCCGCCATTCAATCATGGCTGATATTTTTCTCATCCCCATTCTCCTGCCTTCTCCCCATAACCCCTGATCCCCTTATTAATCAAGAACCTCTCTATCTCTGTGTTAAAGACACTCAGTGATTTGGCCTCCACAGCCTTCTGCGGCAAAGAGTTCCACAGATTCACCCCCCTCTGGCTGAAGAAATTCCTCCTCATCTCTGTTTTAAAGGATCGTCCCTTCAGTCTGAGATTATGTCCTCTGGTTCTAGTTTTTCCTACAAGTGGAAACATCCTCTCCACGTCCACTCTATCCAGGCCTCGCAGTATCCTGTAAGTTTCAATACGATCCCCCCCTCATCCTTCTAAACCCCAACGAGTACAGACCCAGAGTCCTCAACCGTTCCTCGTACGACGAGCTCTTCATTCCAGGGATCATTCTTGTGAACCTCCTCTGGACCCTTTCCAAGGCCAGCACATCCTTCCTTAGATACGGGGCCCAAAACTGCTCATGATACTCCAAATGGGGTCCGACCAGAGCCTTATGCAGCCTCAGAAGTACATCCCTGGTCTTGTATTCTAGCCCTCTCGACATGAATGCTAACATTGCATTTGCCTTCCGAACTGCCGGCTGAACCTGCACGTTGGCCAGGTTCGAATGTTCATCAGGTTGGTCTGGACCTCGCTGCGCTTTTAATTTAAAATGTCCAATTCTTAATTTAGGGTGTCCAGTTTTGTATCGGGCCTAAAATTTGGGCAGCTGACCATTTTCCGTCGTACACGGGGAAGGCTGTACTTTGGTCGGTGCGGCACTTCCCTCAGTACCACCCAATCGGACGACCAGCTAGTGCTCCTGGCCCTGCACCCTGGGGCCTGCTGAACTCAGGCAAGTGTCCGCGTTAGAAAGCGTCGAGGACGGAACCCAGCAGCGTCAGATCACATTCCCAACACAAGGATATCCCTCGTTAAGTAACCCTCATCGCCTGGACGTCAGCAAGCGGTGATGGTCTGACAACGAAGTCGTCGCTGATTAAGCCGAGAGGTTACACAGTTTCACCGCGGGTCCCAGTACGACGAACCCCATTTGGTCTGAGCGTGAATTCAGCCAGAGCTCGGACAGTGCTGGATACGGCCGCGGGCCTGAATCAGTCAAGGGCAATGTTAACTGGAGTGATATTTGGGTATGAAACATTCTCGCGACAATCATGTCAAAGGGTGACATTTCCCGGTCCAAAGCCAATTGACCTCTTCCCGGGCTGACAAATTTCCTCATCCGCCCGGGTGGCCATTTTTCCCATTGTTTGCTTACTGAACAAAGAACAAAGAAATGTACAGCACAGGAACAGGCCCTTCGGCCCTCCAAGCCCGTGCCGACCATGCTGCCCGACTAAACTACAATCTTCTACACTTCCTGGGTCCGTATCCCTCTATCCCCATCCTATTCACGTATTTGTCAAGATGCCCCTTTAAATGTCCCTATCGTCCCTGCTTCCACTACCTCCTCCGGTAGCGAGTTCCAGGCACCCGCTACCCTCTGCGTAAAAAAACGCCGCAGGGATTCCATGTTCCATGAATCGCTGCGATATCGGCACTGTTGGGGCTGTTTAGCACAGGGCTAAATCGCTGGCTTTGAAAGCAGACCAAGGCAGGCCAGCAGCACGGTTCGATTCCCGTACCAGCCTCCCCGAACAGGCGCCGGAATGTGGCGACTAGGGGCTTTTCACAGTAACTTCGTTTGAAGCCTACTTGTGACAATAAGCGATTTTCATTTAATTTCACTCCTCCACACCACCGTGGACGGCCGCGCCTTCACCTCCCCTGGAGCCCCAAGCTCTGGAATTCCCTCCCTAAATCTCTGCGCCCCTCTCTCTCCTCCGTGAGACGGCCCTTGAAGCTGACCTCCCTGACCAATGTCACCCAAGTCGCCTGCTCTCAGAACTGCACCGGGGAGGCGCGTTGCACCGGCTCCTGTGAAGCGCACTGGATTGGCTGAGTAGGCGACAGGCACTATATAAATGCAGGTGACTGTTGTTGTTGACGGCACAAAAATGCCACCGGCATTCTAACACTCCTTCGCGATCGAGACTTAGTTGAAAGCTGCAGGAATCACCTCCAGGTGCTGAACCAATTTTAGCTGAAGGTTCCTGTGGTGTGACCCGGCTGCGGGTCATCTTTAGATTGTTACTCCTGGACACGCCAACAACAAATTGTATGTCTGCGGAGTCGTGTCCACTGGTCTAACGCTGGCTGCAACTGGGTGCAGCTTAGATCAGAACGATACTCCAGACCTCGAAGTTAGTTCAATCAGGTTTATTGAACCATTAGCACAGTTAGCGTAGTTCTCCGCGAGTTCGACTCTCTGCTAACTTAAGTGTGGTTACTCTGTCTGACTGAACCTGACTAGCTCTTAGCCACGTGGTGGAGGTGTGAGATTGCAACAACACCCTTGACTGACTCTCTAGATGTTCATCAGTGGAAAGAGGCGGAGTGTGAGTGCCTCGTGTCTTTTATAGTCAGATCCCACCCCTGAGTGTCCTGCCTGCTTATTGGTCATGTCCTGTTCTCTGTGTCCATTAGCTGCTTGTCTGTATATCATTATGCGTGTGTTTGCATATCACGACATGCGCACCTTCAACCCCCAACGTTCAACAGGATTTGTTTTTTAAAAACTCACCACTATTCTTAGAATTCCCCCTATACCAAAAAGGGCCGACATTCTAAATGGTGATCAGGGATTCTCACTCGCCGACTCCGATGCAAGCTTCAGTGGGTGCTATTCAGGTCAAACTATATTTTCAAGTTATCCCCTGGTAATACCCATACCTTCACCGAAGATTTTGTCTACTTGCCACTTAGTAGCATCGATCCTGGGTCCCGCATTGCTAAGTAAGTAAAGTAGACTTTGGAATAACCACAGTTTCAGGTTAAAACCTTTAAATTATTTTATTATTATATTTTCTCTTTTTAAAAGATGCAATTACTGTCTTTACAGAAAAGGAAAAAGACCTTGCTTCTGGATCCTTCTGGTCGATTGAAGGGACCTTCAGGCCCAACTTGACAATCAATCTTCTTTAAAGTCTGGTCTTCTTTAGATGTATCAGCGATTTTAGCTCGGCTGCTATGCCCTGTCCCTTTCCCATGGCCGAGCTGACTGTAATCTGTGTCTAGCTGCTTGTTCCTTCTCTGCTTCTCTCTCTCTCCCTCTGAGCTCGGAATCGGAATCGGAATCGGAATCGGAATCTGATAGTTCCTGCCCTGGTCTCGAGGTTTATATTTGCTTTCTAACAATTACGTTTTTTGATGTTATTGTAAAGTAACTCTTATTTTCTTTGATTGTAAAAAGGAACTTTGATCTAAACCAGTCTAATCCAACAAAGTATTCATTTTGACATGACTTTATCTCATAGACCTGGGGCGAAATTCTCCCCCAACGGCGCGATGTCCGCCGACTGGCGCCAAAAACGGCGCCAATCAGACGGGCATCGCGCCGGCCCAAAGGTGCGGAATGCTCCGCATCTTTGGGGGCCGAGCCCCAACATTGAGGGGCTAGGCCGGCGCCGGAGGGATTTCCGCCCCGCCAGCTGGCGGAAATGGCGTTTGTTGCCCCGCCAGCTGGCGCGGAAATGCGGCGCATGCGCGGGAGCGTCAGCGGCCGCCGACAGTTTCCCGCGCATGCGCAGTGGGGAGAGTCTCTTCCGCCTCCGCCATGGTGGAGGCCGTTGCGGAGGCGGAAGGGAAAGAGTGCCCCCACGGCACAGGCCCGCCCGCGGATCGGTGGGCCCCGATCGCGGGCCAGGCCACCGTGGGGGCACCCCCCCGGGGTCAGATCGCCCCGCGCCCCCCCCAGGACCCCGGAGCCCGCCCACGCCGCCTGGTCCCGCCGGTAAATACCAGCTTTGATTTACGCCGGCGGGACAGGCAATTCCTGGGCGGGACTTCGGCCCATCCGGGCCGGAGAATTGAGCGGGGGGGGGTCCCGCCAACCGGCGCGGCCCGATTCCCGCCCCCGCCCAATCTCCGGTACCGGAGACTTCGGCAACCGGCGGGGGCGGGATTCACGGCGGCCAACGGCCATTCTCCGCCCCGCTGGGGGGTCGGAGAATGACGCCCCTGATTACATTGTGTCCTTTGTGATGTTCAAAATGCTTTGACTTCAATAGAGGTGTGAATTTTAATTCCTGTCATTTCTATAGTTTTATTTTCCAATTGTGTCCTCAGCTCAATTTTGACTTTGATTTTGGCTTTGAATTAAGTTTCTCGTGGACTGATAAACCTGGTATTAGCAAATTTTCACGCCTAGAACCTCATCCTTTCTTTCCCAGCTCCTTACTAAGTTAGTTACTTTCAATGACGGTGTGAGCCATTGTTTTAGGCTTCATTCAAAATCCTGTTTGTCTTGTTTGCTGAGCCTGCTTTATCAGGGCTATCTGCAGTTTACAATCCTTCCCTGGCAGCTGCTGTTAACCCTTTGTGGGATCTTTCCCTGTATCCTCTCATGTTTCTCTCAGACCAGATATTGCCAGACTTCCGTGTTTCAAATGACATGTCTTTCCATATTTTCAATGACAGATTACAAAGCAAAATGTGACTCTGAGTCACTGAAGTCAGACCAGATGGCTAAATGTTTGGGTTAAAACGGAGGAGAGAGAGAGAGAGAGAGAGATGGAGGGGTTTCGGGAGGGATCTGCAGGACTCGAGGGGGCCCCCCACAGGCAGCTGAGGGTAAGGCGCCAATGGTGGACTGATGGGAATCGGTGGTGTGAGGTTATACATTTTGGAAGGAAAAATGGAGGCCTAGACTATTTTCTAAATGGAAAAATGATTCGGATATCAGAAGCAGAAAGGGACTTGGGAGACCTTGTTCACGATTCTCTTAATGTTAACGAGCAGGTTCAGTCGGCAGTTAGGAAGGCAAATGTTAGCATTCATGTCAAGAGGGCTAGAATACAAGACCAGGGATGTACTTCTGAGGCTGTACAAGGCTCTGGTCAGACCCCATTTGGAGTACTGTGAGCAGTTTTGGGCCGCGTATCTAAGGACGGATGTGCTGGGGCCTTGGAAAGGGTCCAGAGGAGGTTCACAAGAAAGATCCCTGGAATGACGAGCTTGTCGTGCGAGGAGCAATTGAGGACTCTGGGTCTGTACCCGTTGGAGTTTAGAAGGATGAGGGGGGGGGATCGTATTGAAACTTACGGGATACTGCGAGGCCTGGACAGAGTGGACGTGGAGAGGATGTTTCCACTTGTAGGAAAAACTAGAACCAGAGGCCACAGCCTCAGACTGAAGGGACGATCCTTCAAAACAGAGAGGAGGAGGAATTTCTTCCGCCAGAGGGTGGTGAATCTGTGGAACTCTTTGCCGCAGAAGGCTGTGGAGCCCAAATCACTGAGTGTCTTTAAGACAGAGATAGAGAGGTTCTTGATCAATAAGGGGAGCAGGGGTTATGGGGAGAAGGCAGGAGAATGGGGGGGGGGGGGGGGGGGGAGAAAAATATCAGCCATGGTTGAACGGCGGAGCAGACTCGATGGGCCGAATGTGCTAATACTGCTCCTCTGCCTAATGTTATTCTGGATATATAAGCCATCCTGAAACTCCTGTAACACTGCAGAAGGAGACCATTCAGCCCATCGTGTCTTCAGGCACCCCCCCGAAAGAACACCCTACATATCAGCCATGATGGAATGGCGGAGCAGACTGGAAGGGTTGAATGGCCTGTATCTTATGGTCTCATGGATTCTCAGGGGACGGGATCTGAAGGGGACAGCAATCTCGGAGGGTTGTTGGAGATTACAGAGATGATGCGGCACCGGAGGTGGCGATCGGGGAACGGGATTGGTGCGAGTTAAGACACGGGGGCGGCGGGGTTTTGGTCGGTTGCTAGGGAACTGGTTTCGGAGCGGAGGACCGAAAACAGGCCCTTAACATTCCGACGTTGGGCGGGGGCGCAAAATACCCCAAAGATGTGCTGGGGAATTCCTCTCGGGGGTTTCCAGCAAAGAGTTTTCCTGGCAATTGTCTAGCAGCGTTAACATACTCCGGACAATTGCACTGGGCTGGGAACCTTCCGCTAGAGTTGATCTTAGTTTTGCTTTCACTTCAGAGGCTGGAAGAAGCATTTCTGGTTCTCTCCCTCTGATATGACGAAACCTCTCAGATCCAATACAGTTTGAGAACTCTTCGCTTCCTCCAGTAAGGCGAGAGGTCAATTTTATTGAAACAGCAAAGGATTAGGATCGAAACTCGGGCTGGCCGGCTGGGTTTGGCGCGAGACGAAGATGTCTCAGGCGTGAAGCGGACTCAAAGGCAGACCTTTGAGTTGAAGGCCCAGTTTAACAAAGGCTAAAGTGGCCCTCCGGAAAAAATCCGACTGCCGGTGAGCACTGAATGAATGGTGCAGCCAGAAGACCATCTCCAACTGTACACCTTCGATCAAGCAGCGTGCTGGGTGGAAAGCCTGCAGCAAAGAATTCAACACTGAAAGCAATTTATTTTACCTTACTCCTAATCATTTTACCCCTTCTCACCCCTCTGTGTTTGTCTGTCATGTGTGTGCGGATAAAGGGTTGGACAGTAAAAGGGGGCTAGTAGGTTAGTTTGCCATCATTCCGTTGTAATTACTGCATATTTCAACTTTAGTTCTGTTATAAATAAACAGTCATTGTTGTTCAACTTACAAACCTGGTGACTGTAATTATTGTGCAACTAAGGGGCCAACGACTGTGGGTATTTTTGTAAGAATAAGTGGTTAATTCACTTGCGTTGTGACCCCGGGGCTTGGAGTTGATCGCGCACTAGCCCAGGGTGTCGTAACAGGGGAGAGTCAGGAAAGTCGGGAGGTTTGGAATTCGAGCATGGGTTCGGGGGTACAGAGTGATAAGCACCGCTGATTGTTACTAATGGCTTCAGTCTTCCCGATATTCAATTGGAGGAAAGTGGGGGACAAGTAGATTGACAATTTGGAGACAGTGGGGGAGGGTAGAGAGGTGCTGGCGAGGGCGGTGGGGGCGGGGGCGCGGCAGCGTGGAGCTGGGTGCTGTCAACACGGGGGAGAACGTGCAGACCCCGCGCAGACTGCGACCCAAGCCGGGAATATAATCCGGGACCCTTGCGCTGTGAGGCAGTGCAGCCCGAAGGGAAGTCCTGGGGAAGAGGGGAACTGGGTTGGCAATGGTGTCTGAGGGCCTTGAAGAGAAAAGCGTGATTGGAGAAGGAGCGCTAGTGTTTGTGGACCGGGAGAGTGGGCACGTGTGGTCGAAGGTCATTGCCTTTTGAGGAGAGAGCTGGTGATGGTAGTTTTGAAAGAAGGAGTGGACAGAAACTAAGGGTGGGATCAGTTAGCGTGTATTACGATCCCAGACCAGAGTCTAACGGTGTCTAGGATATTGGACAGAAACCCCAATCTTTTAGTTTGATGTTGTATGACTGTGAGGGAAGGATTCCTCGCTCCAGGAGTGATCACACCGAAAATAGAGATGTGGTAAATTGAAACAAACTTTATCACTAAGACAGTATTAAAATATAGAACATACAGTGCAGGCGGAGGCCATTCGGCCCATCGAGTCTGCACCGACCCACTTAAACCCTCACTTCCACCCTATCCCCATAACCCAATAATCCCTCCTAACCGTTTTTGGACACTAAGGGCAATTTATCACGGCCAATCCACCTAACCTGCCCGTCTTTGGACTGTGGGATGAAACCGAGCACCCGGGGGAAACCCACGCAGACACGGGGAAAACGTGCAGACTCCGCACAGACAGTGACCCAGCGGGGAATCGAACCAGGGACCCTGGCGCTGTGAAGCCACAGTGCTATCCACGGTGCTACCGTGCTGCCCTCACTTTAGCATCACACAAGAAACTAGCTGAAAATTACCCCGTAACAATGCTAATCGATGCAGCGACACCATGACCCTTATCGGCTATCTTTACTTCCACTCAAAACCATCTTGGGCCCCCAATTTTGAATACAGTTACCACTCAGGAATACTTGCTGCAAAGAGTCGTCTTGGATGCTCTACTTTGAGAAAGAGAGATCGTTTGAAACTGATTAAAGTACGTGATCTGACGCCCTCTCAGAATAATTGGTTGTATTTCGTCAGAAACCTCCTCAGCTCCTCTTCCAACCAAAAACTAACCCCGAAAACCGCCACACCTCACTACTCCGCCGTCCGTTATGATCATGGCTGATCACCAAGTTCAATACCCTGATCCCGCCTTCCCCCCCAGATCCTTGATCCCTTTAGCCCCAAGAGCTGAATCAAATTCCTTCTTGAAAGTATACAATGTTTTGGCTTCAACTGTTTTTTGTGGCAGCGAATTCCACAGATCCACCAAAGAACAAAGGAAAGTACAGCACAGGAACAGGCCCTTCGGCCCTACAAGCCTGCGCCGACCATGCTGCCCGTCTAAACTACAATCTTCCACACTTCCAGGGTCCGTATCCCTCTTTTCCCATCCTATTCATGTATCTGTCGAGACGTCCCTTAAACGTCACCATCGTCCCTGCTTCCACCACCTCCTCCGGCAGCGAGTTCCAGGCACCCACTACCCTCTGTGTAAAAAAACTTCCCTCGTACATCTACTCTAAACCTTGCCCCTCTCACCTTAAACCTATGCCCCCGAGTAATTGGCCCCTCTACCCTGGGGAAAAGCCTCTGACTATCCACTCTGTCTATGCCCCTCATAATTTTATATACCTCTATCAGGTCTCCCCTCAACCTCCTTCGTTCCAGTGAGAACAAACCGAGTTTATTCAACCGCTCCTCATCGCTAATGCCCTCCATACCAGGCAACATCCTGGTAAATCTCTTCTGCACCCTCTCTAAAGCCTCCACATCCTTCTGGTAGTGTGGCGACCAGAATTGAACACTATACTCCAAGTGTGGCCTAACTAAGGTTCTATACAGCTGCAACATGACTTGCCAATTCTTATGCTCAATGCCCCGGCCAATGAAGAAATCCACTCTCAGGGTGAAGAAATTTCTCCTCACCTCAGTCCTAAAAGGTTTACCCCTTATCCTCAAACTATGACCCCTAGACCTGGACGCCCCCACCATCGGGAACATTCTTTCTGAATCTACCCTGTCTAATCCTGTTAGAATTTTATAAGTTTCTATGAGATCCCCTCTCACTCTTCTTCTTTTTTAAAAAAAATACATTTTATTAAAGTTTTCAAACACAATTTTCCCACCTTACAAATCAACATGAAAGATAACACAATCACTAATAGATAACATTATTTAAATAAAATAGTGAACTAACAAAGTAACAAAAAAGTGTCCCCCCTCTCCCCCAACCAGAATTAACAGGTTGCCCCCCCCCCCCCTCTGGGCTGCTGCCGCTGACGATCTATTGTCACTGAACGCTCCGTGAGATAGTCAAGGAACGGTTGCCGCCGCCTGGGGAACACCTGAGCCGATCCTCTCAACGCAAACTTCATCCGTTCCAGTTTTATGAACCCTGCCATGTCGTTTATCCAGGCCTCCACGCCGGGGGGGGGTTTTGTTTCCTTCCAAAACATATGTGTGTGGTTCGCCGGGCTTCCCCCGCACCTGCCCTCCACTGCGAAGAACCTGCTCAGCCTCGCTCCCGTCATGTGTGCTCTGTGTAGAACCTTGAATTGTATCAGGCTAAGCCTGGCACACGAGGAAGAGGAATTTACCCTGCTTAGGGCATCAGCCCACAGACCCTCCTCAATCTCCTCCCCCAGCTCTTCTTCCCATTTTCCCTTCAGCTCCTCTACCATCGCCTCCCCCTCGCCTCTCATCTCCTGATATATTTCGGACACTTTGTCCTCCCCGACCCATACCCCGGAAATCACCCTATCCTGGATCCCCTGTGTCGGGAGCAGCGGAAATTCCCTCACCTGTTGCCTCGTAAACGCCCTCACTTGCATGTATCTAAAGATATTCCCCGGGGGCAACTCATACTTTTCCTCCAGCGCTCCCAGGCTCGCAAACGTCCCGTCAATAAACAAATCTCTCAATCTCCTAATTCCTGCCCGATGCCAGCTCTGGAACCCTCCATCCATCCTTCCTGGGACAAACCTATGGTTGTTTCTGATCGGGGACCACACCGAGGCTCCCAGCACACCCCTCTGTCGCCTCCATTGCCCCCAGATACTTAAGGTTGCCGCCACCACTGGGTTTGTGGAATACCTTTTCGGGGAGAGCGGTAGCGGCGCCGTCACCAGCGCCTTTAGGCTCCTTCCTTTCCAGGACGCCCTCTCCAGCCTCTTCCACGCCGCCCCCTCTCCCTCCCTCATCCACTTGCGAACCATCGCCACATTGGCGGCCCAGTAATAATCATCCAGATTCGGCAACGCCAGTCCCCCTCTGTCCCTGCTGCGCTGCAGGAACCCCCTCCTTACCCTCGGGGTCTTCCCTGCCCACACAAAACTCATAACAATCCTATCTATTTTCTTAAAAAAGGCCTTAATGATCAAAATGGGGAGACATTGAAACACAAAAAGAAACCTTGGGAGGACCATCATCTTGACCGCCTGCACTCTGCCCGCCAGTGAGAGCGGCAGCATATCCCACCTCTTGAAATCCTCCTCCATCTGCTCCACCAGCCGCGTCAGATTGAGTTTGTGTAGAGTTCCCCAGCTCCTGGCTACCTGAATCCCCAAATATCGGAAGCTCCTTTCCGCTCTCCTTAACGACAGGCCGTCTATCCCTCTTCCCTGATCCCCGGGGTGTACTACGAAAAGCTCACTCTTCCCAATATTTAGCCTATATCCCGAAAAATCTCCAAACTCCCTCAATATCTGCATAACCTCTGTCATCCCCTCCACAGGATCCGCCACATACAGCAGTCGGTCATCTGCGTAGAGTGACAGTCGGTGTTCCTCTCCCCCTCTAACCACCCCCCTCCATTTCCTAGAGCCTCTCAACGCTATGGCCAGTGGTTCAATTGCCAACGCGAACAGTAATGGGGACAGGGGGCACCCCTGCCTTGTTCCCCCATGTAACCGAAAATACTCCGATCTCTGCCGATTTGTGACTACACTTGCCACTGGGGCCCCATAGAGGAGTTTAACCCAGCTGACAACCCCCTCTCCGAACCCAAACCTCCTCAACACCTCCCATAAATACTCCCACTCCACCCTATCAAATGCCTTCTCTGCATCCATCGCTGCCACTATCTCTGCCTCCCCCTCCGCTGGGGGCATCATTATCACCCCCAACAGCCATCGCACATTGACATTCAGTTGTCTCCCCTTTACAAACCCTGTCTGGTCTTCGTGCACCACCCCCGGGACACAATCCTCGATCCTCGTCGCCAGCACCTTTGCCAGCAACTTGGCGTCTACATTCAGGCGCGCGATAGGCCCATATGACCCGCATTGCAGCGGATCTTTGTCCCGCTTCAGGATTAGTGATATCGTCGCCTCTGACATTGTCGGGGGTAGAGTCCCCCCCTTCTCTGGCCTCGTTAAAAGTTCTTGCCAGCAGCGGGGCCAACAAGTCCACATATTTCCTGTAAAATTCCACCGGGAACCCGTCTGGTCCCGGGGCCTTCCCTGCCTGCATGTTCCCCAGCCCTTTAGTCACCTCATTCACCCCGATGGTGCCCCCAGACCTGCCACCTCCTGCTCCTCCACCCTCGGGAACCTTGGTTGGTCCAAAAACTGTTGCATCCCCTCTTTTCCCTCTGGGGGTTGGGACCGATATAGCCTCTCATAAAATGTCTCAAACACCTCATTTACCTTCCCTGCACTCTGCTCCGTAGTTCCCGTTTCATCCCTAACTCCCCCTATTTCCCTCGCCACTATCCTCTTACGAAGCTGGTGGGCCAGCAGCCGGCTCGCCTTTTCCCCATACTCGTATCTCATCCCCTGTGCCTTCCTCCACTGTGCCTCTGCCTTCCCCGTGGTCAGCAGGTCAAACTCCGTCTGAAGTCTTCGCCTCTCCCTATGTAGTCCTTCGTCCGGGGCCTCCGCATATCTTTTATCCACACTCAAAATCTCCCCACTAATCTCTCCCTTTCTTTGCCCTCTTTTTTCACCTTGTAAGCCCTAATGGAGATCAACTCTCCCCTAACCACCGCCTTCAGCGCTTCCCATACTACCCCCACCTGGACCTCACCATCATCATTGACCTCCAGGTACCTTTCAATACATCCCCGCACCCTTCCACAGACCCATCTGCCAACAGTCCCACATCCAGTCGCTGGAGTGGGCGCTGCTCCCTCTCCTCTCCTAGTTCCAGATCCACCCAGTGCGGGGCATGGTCTCAAACAGCTATGGCCGAATTCTCCGTTCCTGCCACCTTCGAGATCAGTGCCCTGCTCAAAACAAAGAAATCTATCCGGGAGTAAACCTTGTGGACATGGGAGAAAAAGGAGAACTCTTTGGCCAACGGCCTGGCAAATCTCCACGGATCCACTCCCCCCATTTGCTCCATAAACCCCCTAAGCACCTTGGCCGCTGCCGGCCTTCTTCCGGTCCTGGATCTTGACCGGTCTAACCCTGGATCCAGCACAGTATTGAAATCCCTCCCCCCCCCCCCCCCATTACCAGGCTTCCCACCTCCAGGTCCGGGATACGTCCCAGCATCCGTTTCATAAATCCCGCGTCATCCCAGTTCGGGGCATATACGTTGACCAGCACGACCTCCATTCCCTGCAATCTGCCACTCACCAGCACATATCGGCCACTGTTGTCCGCCACTATATTCCTAGCCTCGAACGACACCCGTTTCCCCACCAATATCGCCACCCCTCTATTTTTCGCGTCCAACCCCGAGTGGAACATCTGTCCCACCCATCCTTTCCTTAACCTAACCTGATCCGCCACCTTCAGATGCGTCTCCTGAAGCATGACCACATCTGCCTTCAGTCCCTTTAAGTGCGCGAACACTCGGGCCCTCTTAATCGGCCCATTTAGGCCTCTCACATTCCACGTGATCAGCCGGATTGGGGGGCTACCCCCCCCCGCCGACTAGCCATCCCCTATTCTAGGCCAGTCCCACGTCCAGGTCCCGCGCACCCACCAGTCCCCCAGGCGGCGCACTCCCGTCCCGACCACCTCTTCCCTTGCCAGCTCCCTCTTGATCCCAGCAGCAGCAACCCAGTTACCCCCCCCCCCCCCCCGCTACCGCTAGATCCCCATCTAGCATGGTTACTCCCCCCATAATGCTTCCGAAAGTCAGCTGACTCTAACTGACCCCGGCTTCCCTCGCTCTCTCCTTGACCCCCCCCCCCCCCATGTATGGAACTCTCGTCCTCCTTGCGGCTATCTTCCCGCCATCATCTCCCTAGCGCGGGAAAAAACCCGCGCTTTCCTGGATCAGCCCTGCCCCCTATGGCGCAGCTCCCCCTACAGCCCCGTTCCCATTCCCCATCCCCCACCTATGTCCCTTTTTCCACCGGCGCCCACATTTCTCAGTGTCCCCCCGTCAAAGAAAAAAGGGGGGATTCTTCTCTTCCCTTTCCCCTCCCCATCTATCGTCCCGATACGGTGAACCTCCCATTCCCCAATTTACATTTCTGTACATCAACCTCGTCATTTCCCCCACAGCATCAGTCCCTCAGTTCTGGTCCAATTTCTCTTTTTGGATGAAGGTCCATGCCTCTTCCGACGTTTCAAAATAATAGTGTCTATTTTGATACGTGACCCACAATCGCCTTGGCCCGATTAAAACTCGCTCTCCTTCTCGCCACCTCCGCGCTCCAGTCCTGATACACTCGTATCACCGCATTCTCCCACCTGCTGCTCCGTACCTTCTTGGCCCAGCTCAAAACAGCCTCTCTGTCGGTGAAGCGGTGAAATCTCACCACTATCGCCCTTGGTAGTTCTCCAGCCTTGGGCCTCCTCGCAAGGACCCGGTGAGCCCCTTCCACCTCCAGGGGGCCCGAGGGGGCCTCAGCTCCCATTAGCGAATGGAGCATCGTGCTCACATAAGCCCCGACGTCAGCTCCCTCCACTCCCTCGGGGAGACCCAGAATCCGGAGGTTCTTTCTCCTCGAGCTGTTCTCCAGGACTTCGAGTCTTTCGATACACCTCTTGTGTAGCGCCTCGTGCGTCTCCATTTTTACCGCTAGGCCCAGAATCTCATCCTCGTTCTCAGCTGCCTTCTCCTTCACCCCACGGAGCTCTATCGCCTGAGCCTTTTGCGTTTCTTTTAGCCCTTCGATTGCCAATAACATCGGCGCCAGCACCTCCTTCTTTAATTCCTCCACACACCGTCGGGGGAATCCCTGCTGGTCCGGGCCCCCATGTCGTCTGGGCTCCATCCGCCGCCATCTTGCTTCTTCCTTCTCTCCTCTGCCGCTGCTCCAGAGGATCCTTCGCAATCTGGCCACGACCACCGATCCTTTCCATACACACCCGGGGGGGACACCTTCCTTCGTCACCTGTAGAGGGTGCCATCTCCGCTACTCCACTACTGGGCCGATATCTGGGGTTTGAAGATCTGTGTGTGTCTCTCTCCAGCTGGCACTGAAACTTCAGAGGCCAGGGGGTGTCGCACTGGGACACTTCCACTGAAGAGAGCACTGATTCAAGCCTGCCGTTTATTCCTAACCGACAGCCTGAGCCTTATATCACACAGATCTCCAGACCCCTACCAATACCCAGGTGATTCTCTCTCCTGCCGGTGGTACAACACCCACCCGGTTCCTACTCCACTAGAGTAGCTTTCCCAAGAGAGAGAATAGGACACTGCTGTTTATTTCCTAACCAGCAGTCTGTCCTGAGTGAATCGCTCAAGATGACCCTCGATTCCTGAACCCGGAATTAAGGTGAGGAGTATTTTAACAATGACTTGGTCAGAGATCACTGGTGAAGGATTGAAGAATTTAAACGACTCCAATTAGCATCAAATCACGGTTTATTGTAAAACCCAGGTCAAAATCATCAACAGAAGAAACACAATAAAATCTTATGCTCTAATACAACTAAGTCTATTCAAAAGGTAATATAGCGGACACAACGAAAATTCTTACGGTTACACAGGTTTTAGCAAAATCACAAAGCACAAAACAAGTTCCCTTCCCCAAAGCCTCAACCACTATTAAAATCAAGGGAGTTTCGCAAGCTGTTGCGGGTTACTTACGGTCACAGGCTGCAGAGGTCAAGTCAGGGGTGCAGAGGTCGAGCCACGAACGAAGAGACCCCCAATCGAAAACACAGCCCCTTTTATATTGTTTTACCTGGCTTTGTCCTGTGGTCGGCCAGCCCCTTTTGCATTGAAAAAGGTAAGGTTTAAAGTTCCCGCTGGTCCTGCCCCCTTTGAGCCGGTCAGACCTGTCGAGATGGGAGTACCTCCCCTAGGTCCGCCTCCAGTCTGTTTTTTTGAGATAACGAGGTTGAGCTCCCTTGAAGATTTTCAAAGACTTCCATCTGCTCTGGAGATCGCTGCTATGTTGATGGGGTGTTGATTGGATTCTGCTCTGGTGGAGGCCAGGTCATTTACATTTGCATGGGGCTATGACCATCCCATTGTCCTGCTTGCATGCAAGCCTCCTGTGTATTCCCGTGCCCCTTTGTCTGTGTCTTGATGTTATCTTGTTGTCTGGCTCCTTCTTCCTTGTAGCTCCTAGGGGGGGTGTTTGTGAATATTCTCTCTCTATGTCCCTACTCAGCTCAGCGGGCCAAGCCTGCTGGGAAAACTGGTTCTGTTCCCTTGGCTGGAAAGTCAGTTTACAGTCTCTGAGTTTCTCCAAAAGGGCCGAATTGCCCGAAAACCTTACAGATGCCCCTTCGATACGTCCCTACCTGCTTGGACCGTATCGACACAGGTGAAGGGCAATTATTTCCTTTTGTGTGGACCGTAGGCCCCCCCTCAACAACATGCGAAACTACAAGTCCCAAGACAGGTCCCTTAATCTAGGCTACCCCTGATTTCAATAAAAGGGAAAGACAAGACCATACTTAATTCAAGCAGACAGTAACATATACACATTTCACCGGAACCCCAAACGTAAGGGTCCCTGTACATATATCACAGTCAAGTAACTGGGACCTGCGAATCCATACAACTATTTACAATTGCATCTGTTTTATTTCACCAAGGATCCTCCTTTCTTGGCTGCACTTCGCTTCTTCCCGTTGAGGGCTCTTCATTTACTCTCCATCGTCGATACCTGCAGCTGAGAGGTTTAGTCCAACTGAGGCGACAGCACAATGTACCCCCTGTACAACATTTCCTTTGTGGGGCAAACACTAAACCATTCTCAGGCCCCCCCCTGGTGGTGATCGGACAGTTGTGAGGGTCGATCGGTTGGGCTGTGGGCAGGGGTCGCTTTACCTGAACCAGCAGTTCGGTAGCTTCTACAGTCATCCCTTCCCTGGGCGTTACACATCCCTCCCCACTGCGGTCAATTTATCCCGTTCCCTGGCTTCTGCCACCACCTTACAAAAGTGATTAATGCCCCTTGTGGACATGCCTTGGTAGATCCCCATGAACACAAATAAATGCCCTGGTCAGAAGCCCACCCCTTATCCCCGCAAACGGTGATCCTACCCGGTGACCCCGTGATGGTCCGGTAGGTGTTGTCCAGTCCGTTCCCAGTCCGAGGACCGATCCCTCATGTCCAGCCTCAGCTTCCTGGGCCACCACCGTCTCCCCAAAGGAAGGTCCCCCTCACAGGTTGAACACACCCGCCTGCCCTCAGTCACCCTAACCCGGTCAGTCGAAGGACTCTTCTGTCTCGCCTCTGCGGAGTTCTCCCGGTCCCACCATCGCCAAGATCATCAGCAAGCTCCACATCGTCCGGTGCCCCATCTGTAAAAACAAAACACATTCTTGCCTCTACAGCCCTACCTACCTTAAAGTGCATGGGTTCTATCCAGTGGCGGCAGCAGCTCCTGCTTTGAAGTTGCCGCAGCCTGTCTGGGGTTCTGTGTTTACAGCCCGGCTGCACCAGGGTCCTAGTGCCTGGTGCTTCATCATTTTACCCTTGCACCAGGCGCTTCTGTGTCCCCACGGTCCCAAATACCTCACACACAACTACACACTAATTTAGAACTAGCAGGGGGAAAGGAAAGGGAATATGTTATATACAATGCCACCCGTCTCCGGGTGGCCAAATTAAAACTGTGCCCCGTTAAACTGGGGCAGTCCACCTGTTTGGTCCAACGGCTCGGGCCAGACCGTCCCCTCCCGGGGGTTCGGGCTGCCCCTTGCCTCTCCTTTCCCAACAGGGTTCGGTGATCCCTCATCGCTCCCTTCTACTCGGGCCCCCTTACTGCGGGACCGGGTGACAGGGAGGTGTGATGGGGACCATCTTACCGGGGGCTTGGAGACCCGATTGCTCCTTCGTCCCCTGACTGGTTCCCAAACCCAAGGTGATACCTCCACTTCCTCCGCCTCCTTAGCCTCTATACTAAGGCAGGCCACCTGACCCACAGGTAAGGGCTTGGGAATCGTTCCTGTCCCTGGGCTGGGTGCTTGCAGCACTGTCGGTCTCTTTGGGACTGCCCCTTCGGGACAGCACCTTGTCACCGGTTGTGTGACCGTGGAGTCAGGGACCTCCCCCACCGTCGTTAATTCTACGGGGGGTTTCTCCACTACCACCCCCCGTCTTCCCCCCACCTTGCTCTTTTTTGTCCTTATGGGGTGGAACAATTTAAATTGACTGATGTGGCGTTCGCATGGGTCCCACCTTAAGGGATTTAAACTGCAAATAGCCCCTGAGGCAGCCTCCAGAATGGGACCCTGCACCTGGACCGGACCAGGGTCTGGGGCTAGAACTACCCCTGCGCTCCCTTTTTCCTGAGGCTGCTCCCTGGGTAGTCATACGGGTTCTTGTGGTGTGGGTGCGGGCAGGCCCTGGCCCGTTGCCATTGCCCCCTGTCCTGAGCCTTGCAAAAGGGCTAAAATTTTACTTATCTCGATGGTTCCCGGGGCAGCTGCTCCTACCGCCGGGGTCTGACTCTCTACTGCGGGAGCCCTCTCCTGCTTGCTAGGGTTTTTACATTCCCTCTTGAAATGTCCGGCCTTCCCACACCCGTAGCATACCGGTTTCTCGTCGGAGGTCCGGGTGCCCTCATGCTTCCACTCTCTCTTAGGGGCTGCTGGCGCGATTTCATGCACCCTACCCTTAAGGGGCTTGTCCTCACCCCTCTCCCCATTACGATATGCAAGGGTGAGTTTCCTAAGGACCTCTGCCTCATTAAGGTCCGGACTCTGCGGGTCGAACCAGTGTTCGGCCTTTGCCCTAATGTGAGGGAGACAGTTAGCTACGAGGGTCTTCAGCCAGTGGGCTGTTCTCTCACCTAAATTCTGCCTATCCGCGGGAGCCCCACACGCCTCCACATAGACAGTCCACAGCCTGTCTGCGAACATAGTGGGAGATTCCCCTGGTTGCTGCTTGGTTTCCCCCACCCTCATGAAAGGGCTCCCCAGATTCAAGCCCATTGCCTCCAGAACAGCAGTCTGTGCTGCCGCCCAGGTGTCAGGTCTTCCCCCATTCCCAGAGGTCACTGTCCTGCATAGCTGGGCATCTAGGGTTATCAGGAGCATCTTTATTTGCTCCCCTTCGTCGCAGTCATTGATGTTGGCTGCCTGTTCCACCTCCATAAAATGCAGCGACGGATCCCCCTTTAGAGTTAGTCTGGGAACGTGGGCCACCATCCCCCTGAGCGCGGATGCCCCATGAGGAACGATAATGTCGCCCTCAACCGGTCCCCTATTTGCCATCCCCGCCGGGGGACCATACCTCCTTTGCCTGACAGGGCACATCTGCCCCACCTGGGGTTCCTGCTCCTCCTCCCCACTGTCCAGCTCTCCTGCCTCGTTGGGTAGCCCCCCTGTCCCCGGGCTAACTACCCATATAGGAGACGCCGCTATCTGGGGATACACCACTGACCCCCCTTGGACCTGCCCCTGACCGGGCGGTCCTAACCCTACCTGCTGACCCGGCCCCATCACCGGCATCCCAGGTAGCGGTCTGTCCCCATCCCATGGGGACCCACATACGAAACCAGGCGGACACGCCGCCAGCTGGGGGTACCCTGCCGACCCCCCTTGGACTTGCCCCTGAACGTGCAGTCCGATCCCCCCCTGCCGGCCCGGACACAATCCCGGTGCCTCAGGAGGCGGTCTATTCCCCTTGGCCTTTGGGGAATCATCCGCTGCGAGGAGCACCTTGCCCCTAGGGAACCCCCCTGGACCTACCAGGTGTATCTGTCCCCTGAACCTGGACAAGGCCTCCTCCAACTCCGTTATTCGTGCCTGGCACGGCCCATGGGCACAGTCCCCTACTTCCTCGCGAGCCACTCGGTACGCTGCCTGGATGTCCCGGAACTTCCCCTCCAGCTTCCTACACTGCTCTGTACTCCGAGCATAGAGTCCCTGGAGCCTCCGTTCCTTTTCTTTACCCTCCACTATCTGGCAGTGGAGATAGTCCTTCTCACATCTGTTAGACTCGCTTTCCTGTTTCATTTCTGCCACTTCCCCCCGCAGTCGTTCCGCTGCGCTAGCCTCCTGCTCTAACTCTTCGATTCTTTGCTCTGCGTTGACTACCTGCTGAGACAGGCAAACCAGCCAAACTGCCTTCTCCAAGTGCCTTTTGTGCGCCTTGCTTTCTGTCCATGCAGCCGCTGCCATTACCGGTTGCTCCGCATTGATCAATTCTGAGACCCAAGGTTTGGTGAGGTTGACCTTTTGCCACAAATATGAGGATATTCTCTCCTCCATTTTGCTTCGTTCCCTCACCCCCTCTGCCAAGTCACATACTCCAAACCACCGGGGTCCTGCCGCGGTCGCCATTGTAGAGGGTGCCATCTCCGCTACTCCACTACTGGGCCGATATCTGGGGTTTGAAGATCTGTGTGTGTCTCTCTCCAGCTGGCACTGAAACTTCAGAGGCCAGGGGGTGTCGCACTGGGACACTTCCACTGAAGAGAGCACTGATTCAAGCCTGCCGTTTATTCCTAACCGACAGCCTGAGCCTTATATCACACAGATCTCCAGACCCCTACCAATACCCAGGTGATTCTCTCTCCTGCCGGTGGTACAACACCCACCCGGTTCCTACTCCACTAGAGTAGCTTTCCCAAGAGAGAGAATAGGACACTGCTGTTTATTTCCTAACCAGCAGTCTGTCCTGAGTGAATCGCTCAAGATGACCCTCGATTCCTGAACCCGGAATTAAGGTGAGGAGTATTTTAACAATGACTTGGTCAGAGATCACTGGTGAAGGATTGAAGAATTTAAACGACTCCAATTAGCATCAAATCACGGTTTATTGTAAAACCCAGGTCAAAATCATCAACAGAAGAAACACAATAAAATCTTATGCTCTAATACAACTAAGTCTATTCAAAAGGTAATATAGCGGACACAACGAAAATTCTTACGGTTACACAGGTTTTAGCAAAATCACAAAGCACAAAACAAGTTCCCTTCCCCAAAGCCTCAACCACTATTAAAATCAAGGGAGTTTCGCAAGCTGTTGCGGGTTACTTACGGTCACAGGCTGCAGAGGTCAAGTCAGGGGTGCAGAGGTCGAGCCACGAACGAAGAGACCCCCAATCGAAAACACAGCCCCTTTTATATTGTTTTACCTGGCTTTGTCCTGTGGTCGGCCAGCCCCTTTTGCATTGAAAAAGGTAAGGTTTAAAGTTCCCGCTGGTCCTGCCCCCTTTGAGCCGGTCAGACCTGTCGAGATGGGAGTACCTCCCCTAGGTCCGCCTCCAGTCTGTTTTTTTGAGATAACGAGGTTGAGCTCCCTTGAAGATTTTCAAAGACTTCCATCTGCTCTGGAGATCGCTGCTATGTTGATGGGGTGTTGATTGGATTCTGCTCTGGTGGAGGCCAGGTCATTTACATTTGCATGGGGCTATGACCATCCCATTGTCCTGCTTGCATGCAAGCCTCCTGTGTATTCCCGTGCCCCTTTGTCTGTGTCTTGATGTTATCTTGTTGTCTGGCTCCTTCTTCCTTGTAGCTCCTAGGGGGGGTGTTTGTGAATATTCTCTCTCTATGTCCCTACTCAGCTCAGCGGGCCAAGCCTGCTGGGAAAACTGGTTCTGTTCCCTTGGCTGGAAAGTCAGTTTACAGTCTCTGAGTTTCTCCAAAAGGGCCGAATTGCCCGAAAACCTTACAGACCCCACACTGGGTTTGGTCCGAAAAATTTCCGTTGGGGCTCCGGAAAAGAGCCCAAAAGTCCGCTAGAGCGGGAGCTGCCGAAATGTGCGGCTTAGCAGTGCATCGCTGCAACCGGAAGTCCCCTCTCACTCTTCCCAACCCCAATGAATATAATCCTAACCGACTTAGTCTCTCCTCATACGACAGTCCCGCCATCCCAGGTATCAGTCTGGTAAACCTTCGCGGCCCTCCCTCCACAGCAAGAACATCCCCGTGTCTGCGTGGGTCTCACCCCACAACACTAAAAGATGTGCTGGGTAGGTGCATGAGCCAAACTAAATTGCCGCTTCATTGGAAAAAACAATAAATGGGTACTCCAATTGTATTTTGAAAATATCTTCCTGGGCTGAACGGGTTCTCTGCTTGCCGACTCCGATATCGTATTTGGCCATCTGGCGGAGAATCCCTTCGTACGACGGAATTGGGGGCGGCGCCTGTTATCGGATGCTCCGCCCCCCTTCCAAAACAGCAGCATCGGGGTGCACTCCGCACATTGTTGGGACAGCCTCAGGACGTTACCTGAAGGCCCACCCCCGATGCTCCGCCCCCGATGGGCCAGGTTCCGGGCGGCGCGGGACACGTTTAACAGGACGTGGCTGCTGGCTCCTCACTGGCCGGAGGATCCGTGGTGGGGCGGTGCCGCTTTTTCCGTCCTAAAACCGGATACTTCCTCCGGACACAGCCTCAAAATGGGTGAATCCAGCCCACTGTCTCTCCTTACCTACTCTGCAGGGGAACCCCTTCATGTTAAATGAAAGTCCATGAGCCCAAACTTTTACAATGCTTTAATTGCACCTCTGTCTGCAAAACAGAAGTCTTTAGGAACATGACAGCAGCAGTCGCACGCACCAAACCAGGATTTTAACCCTGACTGCACCAAATGTATTTCATACAATGTTTCTGAAATTCCCACGTTCATCCCGCATGGGAATCAGGAGGTGAAAAGGGTGGGCAGCGGTTCAGAGCGAATAGGGTCGAGGGAGCTGGAAGTGGTCAAGAGGGGAGTAAGCGGGCGAGGAGAGATATTAGGGAATGGTGCACATTCAGGCATCCAGGGAGGGGAATTTGGTCCAGTGGGATAGGAGGAGAGGGGAAAAACTGCAGGGGCAGCTTATCGGATGACCTCAATCTTTTCTTTAATTTAAATTTACAGTACCCAATTCTATTGGTTTTCCAATGAAGGGGTAATTTAGCGCGGCCAATCCACCTACCCTGCACACCTTTGGGTAGTGGGGGTGAGACCCACGCAGACGCGGGGAGAACGTGCAAACTCCACACGGACGGTGACCCGGGGCCGGGATCGAACCCGGGACCTCGGCGCCGTGAGGCAGCAGTGCTAACCCACTGCGCCCCCGTGAATGGCCTCAGGCTTTGAGGAGAACAAAACCTTTTTGGGCGGGATTTGGGCAGTTCGTCATTGGCTGGAGGCGGGACCCCTCCGTTGCCAGGGAAACGCGCGGCGGGAAGGGCCCAGCTCGGAGGCAAGGCTGGAGTCGAGTGGGAAGAGGGGACTCTCTGATCGGCGGGCGCGGTGGTGTCGGCGAAAGCCAGAAGGGAAACACCGAGGATGCCGACAAGCGGCCCAGTCTGAATCCCAGTTCTTACCGAATTTCATAAAATGTCATAGAATTTACAGTGCAGAAGGAGGCCATTCGGCCCATCGAGTCTGCACCGGCTCCTGTAAAGAGCACCCCACCCAATGTCCACACCTCCACCCTATCCCCAGAACCCAGTAACCCCACCCAACACTAAGGGCGATTTTAGACACCAAGGACAATTTAGCGCGGCCAATCCACCTAACCTGCACATCTTTGGACTGTGGGAGGGAAACCGGAGCACCCGGAGGAAACCCACGCACACACGGGGAGGGCGTGCAGACTCCGCACAGACAGTGACCCAAGCCGGGAATCGAACCCGGGACCCTGGTGCTGCGAGGCAGCAGTGCTAACCACTGTGCTACCGTGCTGCCCTGGGATAACACATCGTCAGATAAGACGGAAGGGCGGTCGAAAAAAACAATTAAGAAGGCAAAGAGGAACGATGAGTTTAAATTTAACATTTAGCAAGATAACAAAATACCGTACGGGCTCATTGAAAATTGTAAAAGAAAGGCCCGGATTTTCAGGGTGGCGCCGGTCACCCTGAACATTGGCGGGGAACATACTACGCCAGCTTTGACAGGCCCACTGCCATTTGACCCTCAATTGAGCATTGACTGGCAATGGGCAGGAATTCTGGCCGCCCACGGGCGGAGGTCCCGCCTCGGAGAAAGGGGTCAGCCAATCAGGCTGGCTCTCCAGCTCCTCCGGGCGCAGCGCTGCGGGTGGCTGGAAGAGGTACTGCGGGCCTGCGCCTGAGCCGAAAAGGCAGGGCCGATCTTCAGATGAGCACTCGAGGGGTCCCGGCAGAGGGAGGGGAGGGGCTGCCCTGCCGGCCTCGGGAAGGGTAGAAATCTTGGTGAGTTACGTCGGGGAGGGAGGTGGGTAGGGGGGGTTGAATAGGGGGTTTGGGGAGGGAGTGAGGGCTGCAGCTACCAAGTTGATGAGGGGAGGGTACACCAAATCTCGATGGGCTGAATGGCCTCTGTGATGAACGGTTACTGCCTTATCATGTAAGGTGATGTCCCCTTTAAGACCGGGCTTGGAACCCTGGGGACTGCGCCTCTGGCTCCGCCCATCTGGGAGCCATACATAAAGGGCTGCCTCATGGTCTGTATAGCAGTCAGCTCTCGTCCAAATCTGTAGCATAGTTATTAGTCTAATAAAGCCTTCTTTACAGTTTAATCTCCAAGCGTCATTATTGAGGGTACCTCAATTTATTAGACTAAACTAGATTCAGGATGGACGCAGGCCTAAAACCAGAGAAGCTCAATCTGGAAGCACGAACGCCGGAGGCAAAGGAAATTTTTAAATACTGGCTGCGGTGCTTCGAGGCCTACCTGGACTTCGCAGAGACTCCCATCCTGGGGCCACGCAAGCTGCGTCTACTCCACGCCCGGGTGAGTCACAGAATCTCCGCCACGCTCGAAAAGGCGACGACTTACGATGCGGCGGTCGAGTTGCTCCGCAAGCGGTTTGTCAAACCCGTCAATGAGGTGCACGCCCGGCATCTGCTCTCTACCTGCCGGCAGCGCTCGGGGGAATCGCTCGGCGAGTTTGTTGAGAAACTCACCGCGCTGGCCAGGGACTGTGACCATCAGGATGTGACAGGGGAAGTCCATATGAACCTGCACATCAGAGATTCTTTCGTGTCCGGCATCCGCTCGACCTACATCCGGCAGCGACTGCTCGAAAACGGGGCAAAAGACCTCCAGGAGACGCTAACGCTCGCCTCCTCGCTGGAGGTATCTGGTCGGCGGCCATCTTCTCGACCCGACACGTGCGACCAACGGCAGCGGCCATTTTACGACTCCGACTACCCGCGACTGGGTGCGCTCACCCTCGATCAAACTCGGCCAAAACACCTGCAGAACTCCATGATGCAGGTCCAGGTCAACGGGCACGACACTGCATGCCTCTTCGACTCCGGGAGCACGGAGAGCTTTATCCACCCTGAAACGGTAAGGCGCTGCTCCCTACGCACCCATCCCACATCCCAAACCATAGCCCTCGCATCTGGGTCCCACTCGGCACAAATCACGGGGTACTGTATTGCGGATCTCTCGATCCAAGGTGCCAAGTACACCCGTTTCAAATTTCATATCCTCCCTCACCTCTGTGCCCCCCTGCTGCTCGGACTGGATTTCCAGTGCAGCCACCGAAGCCTGACACTGAAGTTCGGCGGACCCTTGCCCCCCCTCACGGTGTGCTGCCTTGCGACACTGAAAGTCGCACCCCCCTCGCTATTCGCTAACCTCACTCCCGACTGTAAGCCCGTCGCCACCAGGAGCCGGCGCTACAGTGCCCAAGATATGGCTTTTATCAAGTCAGAGGTCCAGCGTTTACTGGGAGAGGGGGTCATCGAGGCTAGCAACAGCCCTTGGAGAGCGCAAGTGGTGGTAGTCCGGTCCGGGGAGAAGAAACGGATGGTCGTGGATTATAGCCAGACCATAAACCGATTCACGCAGCTTGATGCGTACCCCCTTCCTCGCATCGCGGAAATGGTAAATCGGATCGCCCAATACCGAGTCTTTTCCACGGTCGACCTCAAATCTGCCTACCACCAGCTCCCCATCCGACCAAAAGACCGCCCCTATACTGCCTTCGAAGCAGCCGGCCGGCTCTTCCATTTCCTCAGGGTCCCCTTTGGTGTCACAAATGGGGTCTCCGTCTTTCAAAGGGCGATGGACCAAATGGTGGACCAGTACGGTTTGCGGGCTACATACCCGTACTTGGACAATGTCACCATCTGCGGCCATGATCAGCAGGACCATGACGCTAACCTCAAAAAGTTCCTCCAGACCGCCCGAACCCTTAACCTGACCTATAACGAGGGCAAATGCGTTTTCCACACCACCCGGCTGGCCATCCTCGGCTATGTCGTGGAAGACGGGGTCCTAGGTCCCGACCCCGACCGCATGCGCCCCCTTAAGGAACTCCCCCTCCCCCGCAGCCTCAAGGCCCTCAAACGGTGCTTGGGGCTTTTCTCCTATTACGCCCAGTGGGTCCCCAAGTATGCGGACAAAGCCCGCCCACTCCTAAAGACCACCACTTTTCCCCTCTCGGCTGAGGCTCAATTGGCCTTCAACCGCATCAAGGCCGACATCATCAAGGCCGCCATGCACGCGGTGGACGAAACCATCCCTTTCCAGGTAGAGAGGATGAATCAGACATCGCCCTGGCTGCTACCCTCAATCAAGGAGGCAGACCAGTAGCGTTCTTCTCCCGAACCCTCACCGCCTCCGAGATTCAACACTCTGCAGTCGAAAAGGAGGCACAAGCCATTGTGGAGGCTGTGCTGTGCTGGAGACACTACCTCGCCGGTAGGAGGTTTACCCTCGTCACCGACCAACCGTCGGTCGCCTATATGTTCGATAACACGCAACGGGGCAAAATAAAAAACGATAAAATTTTGAGGTGGAGGATCGAACTCTCCACCTACACGTACGATATCAAGTATCGTCCAGGGGAGCTCAACGAGCCCCCAGATGCCCTGTCCCGCGGCACATGCGCCAACGCGCAGGAGGACCGCCTGCAAGCCATCCACAATGACCTCTGCCACCCGGGGGTTACCCGGCTCGTCCATTTCATCAAGTCCCGCAACCTACTTTACTCAACCAAGGAGGTCAAGGCCATGGTCAGGGCCTGCCAGGTCTGTGCGGAGTGCAAACCGCACTTCTATCGGCCAGACAAGGTTCGGCTCGTGAAGGCCTCGGGCCCCTTTGAGCGACTGAGCGTGGACTTCAAGGGACCCCTCCCGTCCACCAACCGTTATGCCTTTTTCCTCACCGTGATCGATGAGTTCTCCCGTTTCCCATTCGCCATTCCCTGCACCGACATGACCTCAGCCACGGTGATAAAGGCACTGCACAGCATCTTCACCCTGTTCGGTTTCCCTGCTTATATCCATTGCGACCGGGGTACATCGTTCATGAGCGATGAACTGCGTCAGTATCTGCTCAGCAAAGGCATCGCCTCGAGCAGAACGACCAGCTATAACCCACGGGGAAACGGGCAGGTGGAGTGGGAGAACGCGACCGTGTGGAAGGCTATCCTTCTGGCCCTGCGGTCGAGAAATCTCCCAACCACCCGCTGGCAGGAGGTCCTACCCGATGCCCTACACTCCATTAGGTCACTCCTCTGCACGGCCACGAATGAGACCCCTCACGACCGATTGTTTCTCTTCCCCAGGAAGGCTACCTCCGGGGTCTCACTTCCACCTTGGCTGACGGCTCCGGGACCTGTTCTTCTCCGGAGGCACGCGAGGAGCCATAAAACGGACCCCCTGGTTGAAAAGGTCCGACTGCTCCACGCCAACCCCAGTTACGCCTACGTGGAGTACTCCGACGGCAGGCAAGATATGGTTTCCCTCCGGGATCTGGCGCCCGCTGGATCCTCCAGCACAGACGCCCCTTCCCGCGCCGCTCCCCTGCAGGACCCGTCGCCCCCTATAACACACCCCCTTCCGGTCCTACCACCCGTTGGTGAGCTCCTACCGTGCGCTCCCCCTTGCGCCCCCCCCTTACACACCCCGCCGGTGCCAGCTCCGCTACCCCCGGCCCTGCCTAGTTCCTCTGCCCCGACCCGGACCAAAGCTCCGACCGCTGTGCTCACGGATGTGCCCTCAACCGGGACGTCCGTGCCCGCCGCACCACCGCCCGAACTGAGGAGATCGAGGAGGACGATCCGGCCGCTGAGACGGATGGACCTATGATGGCACTTCACCCCCGCCGGACTCCTTTTTAAACAGGGGGTGAATGTGATGAACGGTTACTGCCTTATCATCATGTAAGGTGATGTCCCGTTTAAGACCGGGCTTGGAACCGTGGGGACTCCGCCTCTGGCTCCGCCCATCTGGGAGCCATACATAAAGGCCTGCCTCATGGTCTGAATAGCAGTCAGCTCTCGTCCAAATCTGTAGCATAGTTATTAGCCTAATAAAGCCTTCTTTACAGTTTAATCTCTAAGCATCATTATTGAGGGTACCTCAGCCTCCTTCTGCGTTGCAGGGATCCTGAGATTCTGTGATGCACGGCGCCTTCGATGTGGGTCCCCCTGATGGATTGCTCAATAAGGTGAGTGGATTAGGAGTTGGGGATAAGTGACGGAGTGGATTGCTAGCTGGCATCAAGGTAGTAAGCAGTTCCGCGTTCCCCCGATCCCAGCGTTGCTCCGATTCCGGACTCTCCAATATCCCCCCCCCCGATTCCCATGGCTCCACCATCGTCAGCCGTGCCTCCGGCAGCTTGGGGGGGGGGGGGGGGGCCGTCAGCTCTGCAATTCCATCCTTAAGCCTCTCCGCCCCTCCCTGTCTCCTTTTCTCGCTCCTTAAGTCCCCAGTGACGGGCCACGGAAGGGCCTTGGAGGGATTGGACCGCATCCGGAGTCGCTGTGAGCACACCTTAAGAACATAGAACATACAGTGCAGAAGGAGGCCATTCGGCCCATCGAGTCTGCACTGACACACTTAAGCCCTCACTTCCCCCCTATCCCCGTAACCCAATAAACCCTCCTAACCTTTTTGGACACCAAGGGCAATTTGTCACGGCCAATCCACCTAACCTGCACATCTTTGGACTGTGGGAGGAAACCGGAGCACCCGGAGGAAACCCACGCAGACACGGGGAGAACGTGCAGACTCTGCACAGACACTGACCCAGCGGGGAATCGAACCAGGGACCCTGGCGCTGTGAATCCACAGTGCTATTCACTTGACATCACCAGTACGGTAGATAACGGGGAGCCAATGGATGTGGTATATCTGGATTTCCCAAAAGCTTTTGACAAGGTGCCACACAAGAGATTGCTGCATAAGATAAAGATGCATGGCATTGAGGGTAAAGTAGTAGCATGGATAGAGGATTGGTTAATTAATAGAAAGCAAAGAGTGGGGATTAATGGGTGTTTCTCTGGTTGGCAATCAGTAGCTAGTGGTGTCCCTCAGGGATCAGTGTTGGGCCCACAACTGTTCACAATTTACAGAGATGATTAGGAGTTGGGGACCAAGGGCAATGTGTCCAAGTTTGCAGACGACACTAAGATGAGTGGTAAAGCAAAAAGTGCAGAGGATACCGGAAGTCTGCAGAGGGATTTTGTTATGGGCCAGGATTTAGAGAACCCCAAAGTGTATCATGGAGTTCACCTGGCCCACAACTTTTACTAGATTGTGGTATGGGGAGCACACGGCCCACTCTACAGTGTGGTACAGCAGAAATGGAAAAGTATTTTTTTAAGCAAAACAATGTTTATTTTATGAACTCAAGTTAACCTTTTTAAAACATACAGTAAACATCTTAGCAACCATCAATTCAAATACAACCCCCAAAGAATACAACACTAAGTAATCTTTAATAACTTCCCAAACAACATCCAGAAGACAAAAGGAACACCTTTTACCAGAAGCACATGAGGTTTACATTCACTACTGAGAACATTTATAATTCTGAATTCACCAAGTGATCAAGAGATAGCCTTTTCATGGCAGAGAGAACAGCAGTACAGCTGCTCTGGCTGGCTTCAGCTCCAACACCGAAAACAAAACTAAAACACACCCTGCAGGAAACAGCCTAAAACGAAAGTAAAAATCTGACAGACAGCCCAGCTCCACCCACTCTCTGACATCACTGCAGTAGTAAACACCCATTTCTTAAAGGTACACTCACTACAGATATTTATATACACACCCATTTATAAACACCCATTTCTTAAAGGTACTCTCACATGACACTACCTTGCTGCCCCCCCCCCCCCTTGGGGAGGATATTTTGGCCTCGGAGGGAGCAAAACTGTCAGGGTACTTCCTGTTTATTCCCCCTTTATTCCCATTCTTTTATTTTTGCTGTTACATTTCTGATCCATGGATGATTAATGGAGCTGTGACTTTAAGCCGGAGCTGGCTTAACCATCAGTTCAGACAGGATATTCTGGAAGGCTTTGCTGATTTGGATGGACATATGTGATGATTGGGATCGATTCCCCGGCACCTCCCAGCTGCGTGCAGGACTCAAGGCAGAAAATGAACTCCAGCATTTTGTTTTCGTCACCATGGAGACTCTCGCTGACAAAACCCAAGTCCGATGGAAGGCGCCTTTTTTTTCCCTCAAATCCAGTTTCTTTTCTGCACCTTGGTGAACAAATCCCCACCCGGCCGCTCGTGGGATCTTTCTCTGCGCTAATTGGTCGCCGTGTTCCCCGCAAGTCAACGCTTTCATTTTACGCCCCTGTTCCCCCGCCCCACGGGTCCCCCTCCAGCACCACCACCTCCCCACCCCGGCCCCCGCCTCACAACCAGTCTCAGTGACCCCGGAAAATACCAGCCTCGGCCTCAGTACCTTTCCCAGCCCCACCCCCCAAATTAGTGTGTGTGTGGGGGGGGTGCAGAAAACAGGACACGACTAGTCCTGGCTCCTGAGCACCTCCTTATGTCCACTCTGCGCTTGTGTGTGTGTGTGTACTTTTGTGCACATACGTGTGCCTGTCCATTTGTATATGTAATGATGTGTGTAAATGTGTGGGGGGGATGTGGGTGTGTGTGTGGGGGGGGGGTGTGGGGGGAGGTTGGGGGGGATGTGGGTTTGTGTGGGTGGGGGGGAGGTGTGGGGGGAGATGTGAGGGGGGATGTGGGGAGGTGTGGGGGGATATGGGGGCGTTGGGGGAGGTGGGAGGGAGGTGGGGGGGGTGTGGGTGGGATGTGGGGAGGTGTGGGGGATGTGGGTGTGTGTGTGGGGGGGGGTGGGGGTGGGGTGTGTGGGATGTGGGGGGGGTGAGGAGGTTGAGGGGAGGTGGGGGGGAATGTGGGGGTGTGTGGGGGGGGTTGGGGGATGTGGAGGGGATGTGGGGGTGTGTGTGTGGGGGAGGTGGGTGTGTGTGGGGGGGGATGTGGGGGAGGTTGGGGAGGTGTGGGGGGGTGGGGGATGTGGGGATGTGTGTGTGGGGGAGGTGGAGGGGATGTGCGTGTGTGTGTGGAGGGGATGTGGGGGTGCGTGTGGGGGAGGTTGGGGGGAGGTTGGGGGGAGGTTGGGGATGTGGGGGGAGGTTGGGGGAGGTGGGGGTGTGTGGGGGGTGTGGGGGGAGGTTGGGGGGAGGTGGGGGGTGTGGGGCATGTGTGTGTGTGTGTGGGGGATGTGGGGGGAGGTGGGGGGGTGTGGGGGGGAGGTTGGGGGGAGGTGGGGGGGTGTGGGGGGGTGCGGCGAGTATGTGCAGTGTTTATGGAGCATGGCATGTGACCAATGTGGAATTTCTGATATGTTGTATTAGAACAAAGAACAAAGAAATGTACAGCACAGGAACAGGCCCTTCGGCCCTCCAAGCCCGTGCCGACCATGCTGCCCGTCTGAACTAAAACCTTCTACACTTCCGGAATCCGTATCCCTCTATTCCCATCCTATTCATGTATTTGTCAAGATGCCCCTTAAACGTCCCTATCGTCCCTGCTTCCACCACCTCCTCCGGCAGCGAGTTCCAGGCACCCACTACCCTCTGCGTAAAAAACTTGCCTCGTCCATCTCCTCTAAAACGTGCCCCTCGCACCTTAAACCTATGCCCCCTAGTAATTGACCCCTCTACCCTGGGAAAAAGGTTTCTGACTATCCACTCTGTCTATGCCCCTCATAATTTTGTAGACATGACTTGCCAATTCTTATACTCAATGCCCCGGCCAATGAAGGAAAGCATTCTTCTTGACTACCTTCTCCACCTGTGTTGCCCCTTTCAGTGACCTGTGGACCTGTACACAAAGATCTCTCTGACTGTCAATACTCTTGAGGGTTCTACCATTTACTGTATATTCCCTACCTATATTCAACCTTCCAAAATGCATTACCTCACATTTGTCCAGATTAAACTCCATCTGCCATCTCTCCGCCCAAGTCTCCAAACGATCTAAATCCTGTTGTTTCCTCTGACAGTCCTCATCACTATCCGCAATTCCACCAACATTTGTGTCATTTTATTGTATTTATCATCTTACATGTATTTATACAGAAAGGGTTTAAAAAAAACTGAGTTGGAGTGTGTTTAACTGCCGCAGTCACGTTTAAAAAAAAATCCTGGTTTGAAAGACAGTTTTTGGAGACAATCTGGGCTGGATTCTATGGTCGCCGATGCCAAAACCGCATTCGCCGATCGGCCCGGAGAATCCCCGTTCCCGACCAAATCGGGGGCGGCTCCGCTTTCCCGGTGCTCTGCCCCCTGCAAAGCGGTGTACTCGGAGAGTACGCCACGCCTCGTATCGACGGCCTCAGGGCATTGCCCGATGCTCTGCCCCCGACCGGCCGAGTTCACGACGGCGTGCATCTCGCAAGGTTTCATCCGTCGGGAACAACGGATTTCAACACCCTTGATGATCAGAAATCTGTCAAAATCAACCTTGAATAATTTCAGTGACCCAAAATCCGCTGCTCCCTGCGGAACAGTATTCCAGAGATTAATGGCCCTCTGAGAGAAAAATGTTTCCCTCATATCTCCATCTTAAACGGGAGATCCCCCCCCCCCCCCCCATCATCCCAGGAAGGAGTCCAGTGAACCATCTCTGAACTGCTTCACATGCAATAATATCTTTTATTTCGCACGAGGGGACCAAAACTGTACACAGTGTTCCAGATGCACCTGTACCAGGTCGCCCCGATATCTCTGTAACTCAGCTTTCTGCAATCTCTCTCCATTTACTCTGCTTTTATATGAGGAACAGAGGGATTAGGGGCAGAAGTTGCCAATCCAGCCCCTCGAGCCTGTTCCGCGATTCAATCAGATCCGGGCTGATCTCTTCCTGGTCCCAAATCCGCCTCCCCATCGATGCCCCAAATCTCTTTAACCCATTTTAAAATCAGAAATATATCTATCTCCTTTCTGGAACCACTTAATGACTCAGATTGCACCGCACAATGAGGCAGCAAGTTCCACGTGAAAAATGAAATGAAATGAAAAATCGCTGATCGTCACAAGTAGGCTTCAAATGAAGTTACTGTGAAAAGCCCCTAGTGGCCACATCCCGGCGCCTGTTCGGGGAGGCTGGTCCGGGAATTGAACCGTGCTGCCGGCCTGCCTTGGTCTGCTTTCCGAGAAGTAGCTCCTCCTCGTCTCAGTTCTAAATCTCCCGCCTCTCAACCTCTATCTGTGACACCTCATTCTCAATTGTTCCACAAAAGGGGGAACATTTGGTCTATGTTTACTTTATCAGTCCCTTTTAGTATTTTATACACCTCGATCGGGTCCCCTCTCATCCTTCTAAACTCCAGCGAGTATAAAACCCAAACTGTTCAATCACCTCGTACGTCAACCCTTCCATCCCCGGAATCAATCTGGTGACCCTCCTCTGAACTGCCTCCAATGCCCCCACATCCTTCCTCAAATAAGGAGCCCAAAACTGGACCCAATACTCCAGATGTGGTCTCACCAACACCCTGTACAATTGCAACAACACTTCTCTACTTTTATACTCCAGTCCTTTCGCAATAAACGCCAACGTTCCTTTTGTCTTTTGAATGACACGCTGTACCCGCGGACAGACTTTCAGCGGTTCATCAACAAAGCCACCCAGATCCCTCTGCACAGACGCATTTTGAATCTAATTTCCATTGAGATCATTTTTGGTCAGAATGGATAACCTCACACTTATGCACATTAAACTCCATCTGCCAAAGTTTGGCCCAATCTCCGAGCCTCTCTATAGCCGTCTGTAAAACCTGGATCTCCTCTTTAAATAAAACCTATTTTAGTGCCATCCGCAAATGTTGCTGTGTTACGCTGTTTTCAGATCATTTATGTAGATTGTGAACAGTTGAACAGTTATGGTCCGAGGACTGACCCCTGCACCCCCTCCCGCACCCCCTGCTAGTTACAGTTCACCAGCCAGAGAAGGACCCATTTATCCCGGCCTTCTGCTATCTGTCAGTCAGCCAACCCTCAATCCAATCCAGTACTCTACCCCCAATCCCCTGCGATCTCTCCTTCTGAATCAATCTTGCCTACCGTAATGGACGAGTTTGCACGTTCGCTCATTGTAGTCCATCTGCCACGTTTTGTTCCCCACTCACAGCCGATCCATGACGCTTTGCAGCCTCCTTCCCGTCAGCTGACCAATCCTTTATCCGCGCCAGTATGCCACCCTGGGAACCATCAGCTTTTATCTCAGTAACCCATGATGTGTCACCTTGCCAAACCCCTTTTTGCAAATCCCAAGTCCGCCACATCAACCGGTCCCCCTTTATCCACCTTGAATCATAGAATCGGACAGCGCAGCCCATCAAGTCTCCCCGTGTGTTCTGGGCGAGGCGTTTTCAGAATCCCAAAATGTACCATGGAGTTCAACCAACCTCCCCCTTTAATGTATTGTCGCTTTTCCGAGCACAGTGGTTGTTCTCCAGGTGTGGGATTACAATTATGGACACGTGGGTTTTTAAACACAAAACAATGTTTATTCCTAGAACCAAACTTAACCTTTTAAATAAACATTGGATCACTTAACACCCCTTACTTCAAAGATAACCCCAAAAATAATACAACACTAAATAATCCTTCAGTTATTCCATCAACATCCAAGAGACTTGACGCCTTTAAACAGAAACACATCAGGTTAAAGGCATTACTTTTATGAGTTTAAATCACTCAAATGATCCAGAGATAGTCTTTTATGGCAGAGATCCTGCTCACTGCAAAACACAGACACCCCGCAGCTCTTTTCAAACTGAAACTAAAAACTGTAAAATGGCTGATCTAAAGCCCAGCTCCACCCACACTCTGACATCACTGCGTTTCTTAAAGGTACATTGCTTAAACATCCATTCCTTAAAGGCATTCTCCCATGACACCTGACAAAAATAAACTTACTCTAATCTCCACTCGTCCCACTACCCAGCCCCGTAGCTTTGAACGTTGTGGCGTTTCAAATGTTTATTCAAGTACTTTTTGAAGATTGAGAGATTTCCTGCCTCGACTACCCTCCCAGGCCGTGAGTGGCAGATTCCCACCCCCCCTCTGGGTGAAATAAACCCTTCGTCAAATCCCCTCTGAACCTTTCACCTTGAAATTACGCCCCCTTGTTATTGACCTTTCAACTAAGGGGAACAGCTGCTTTCTATCCACCTTCGTCAAGCCCCTCGTAATCGTAAACACCTCAATCTGGGGGCTGGTTTAGCACAGGGCTAAATCCCTGGCTTTGAAAGCAGACCAAGGCCGGCCAGCAGCACGGTTCAATTCCCGTACCGGCCTCCCCCGAACAGGCGCCGGAATGTGGCGACTAGGGGCTTTTCACAGTAACTTCATTTGAAGCCTACTTGTGACGATAAGTGATTTTCATTTCGTTTCATTTTCAGTCAAGTACCCTCCTCTGCTCCAGGGGAAACAACCCCGGCCTAACCAGCCTCTCCTCTCAGCTGAGACGCTCCAGCCCAGGCTACGTCCTGGTGAATCTCCTCTGCACCCGCTCCAGCGCAACCACATCTTTCCTATAGTGTGGCGACGAGAACAGCACACCGTACTCCAGCTGCGGCCAGCGTTTTGTACAGCTTCACCATAACCTCCTTGATTTTATAATCCATGCCACAACTGATAAAGTGTCCCGTATGCCTTTGTGACTATCCTATTCGCCTGCTGCCTTCAGGGATCTGTGGACAGGCACCCTAAGATCCCTCTGAGCTTCCTGGTCCAGCCATTCACTCTCTTATCATAGAATTTACAGTGCAGAAGGAGGCCATTCGGCCCGTCGAGTCTGCACCGGCTCTTGGAAAGAGCACCCTACCCAAGGTCAAAACCTCCACCCTATCCCCGTAACCCAGTAACCCCACCCAACACTAAGGGCAATTTTGGACACTAAGGGCAATTTATCACGGCCAATCCACCTGACCTGCACGTCTTTGGACTGTGGGAGGAAACCGGAGCACCCGGAGGAAACCCACGCAGACAACATTTTCTTTGATATCTTTTATATATATATACCGCAATTCTTCAACAATAAAGGGCTTACAATTCCTCCAATACTCCAATACATTAGTTAAACACAATTTCGCTTTCACGAAGCCACATTGACTCAATCATTTTCTAAGTATTCTGCTGTCACCGCCTTAAATAATAGATTCTGCCTAAAGACCCTCGGTGAGTTGCTGCAGTGCATCTTGTCGACGGTACACACGGCTGTCCCTGTGCGTCGGTGGCGGAGGGAGCGAATGTTTGTGGATGGGGCGCCAACTTCCCAATGACAGGTGTTAGACTAACTGGAGTATCGTTTCCTGATTTCTGCTTTCCGACATTCTTGAATAAAGCGATTACATTTACCGCCTTACAATGCACCGGGACCCTCCCACAACCGGAGGAAGCTTCGAAGAGTACAATAAATGTCTCCACTGTCGGCGCCGCCATTTCTTTTGAGACCCCAAGATGCAGGCCATCTGGTTCTGGGGAGTTGTCAACCTTTAGATTTAATAGTTTTCCCAGTAACTTGTTGTAAGGTTGCCTGGTGTCTCGAAAAGAGGTCTGGAGGCATGTCTGGTTGAACATAAACTATTTATTCATAACCCATAACTCTACACATATCCAAAGGACTGCCAGGAGGGGGCGCTGTCTTCATGATTACTCCTTCCAGACTTTAATCTATACACAGGTGACTACCATGTAACTCTATACATCATACTGTGGGCAGTAATGTTCTCCAGTGCCACATTACGACCATAAGACCATAAGACATAGGAGCAGAATTAGGCCATTTTGGCCCATCGAGTCTGCTCCGCCATTCAATCATGGCTGATATTTTCTCAACCCCATCCTCCTGCCTTACTTTGCCAAATGCCGTTATACTACACCTCCCCCAAGTCTCTGATCTCATACATTCTGACAGTCTGGTGGCTTGATTATTTCCCCAGATCTCATCCTGCCACGTTTGTAGGGATGCACGTCTCAGTTGTTTTTTGGGTCGACCCCGTCAGTTTGGCGTTGAAATTGTCGCCCTCTGTCCTTCCGTTGTCCCCCTTTTTGCGGCTCCTTCGAGCTCCGATCCTCTTTAAATCGACAGCTGAGGGGTACGCCGGGTTTCTCCCGTTCCTTCCGAGGGGCTTGCACGCTCCCCGTGAATTCCGAGAATGGTTTGGGATTTCCGTCCTCCGTGGCGTTCCAAGGTCTTCCCGGATGTTGACTCTTCAAAAAATTGGAACCTCCATATCCACGTTTGTTTGCACATTTTCACCCAAATGTGTTTTGACTCTCTCAGGTCTCTGCTCCAGGGATATCTGCAAAATCCTTACACGGGCGTTCAGTTCCTGTCAGAATCTTTCTTCCGTGGTCACTGACTGCCCCTTACCTGTTTCCTAGACTCTTCCTTTTGAAGCCTGGATCTGCTCTTCCACACTGCGTATCTCACCTTTAATGTTCCTCATGGGGTGTTCGACTGCCTGTGAGTCATATCCCAGAATTCCCCTGGGTTCCTGTTTCTCATCTGCAAACTTGTCTTCCATCTGTGAAAGCTCATTCTCCAGGGGCAGCAGTTTATCCCTCGCAAAGCCTGATCACTAAGTACCATCCTTCAAGCTTGATCGGCGCCCCTTCCACAACCATTCGCTCCCCCCACCACCGACGCACAGCGGCAGCCGTGTGTCCCGTCTGCAAGATGCACGGCAGCAACTCACCAAAACTCCTTCGACAGCACCTTCCAAACCCACCCCCTCTACCATCTAGAAGGACGAGAGCAGCAGATACCTGGGAACCCCACCGCCTGGAGGTCCCCCCCCCCCTCCGAGTCACTCACCAACCCCGACTGGGAAATATATCGGCCGTTCCTTCACCGTCGCCGGGGCAACACCCTGGAACTCCCTCCCTAACAGCACGGCGGGTGTACCTACACCACACTGACTGCAGCGGCTCAAGAAAGGTGCTACCTGACAACCAAACGGAACACTTCCGGCTAACGGATCACTGTGCCACAGAGCAGGAACAAGAGCGATGGCGCGAATGGCCTTTATGCGTGCTATCATTATCTGTCCGACATTGTTACTGTGCAGCGGCAAGGGGCCGGGGCCCGGAATTAAAGGGCCGAATGTCAACAATCTTTATTATTGGCACAAGTCGGCTTACATTAACACTGCAATGAAGTTACTGTGAAAAGCCCCTAGTCGCCACATTCTGGCACCTGTTCGGGTAACCGGAGGGAGAATTCAGAATGTCCCATTCACCGAGCCGCACGTCTTTTGGGACTTGTGGGAGGAAACCGGAGCACCCGGAGGAAACCCACGCAGACACGGGGGAGAACGTGCAGACTCCGCACAGACAGTGACCCAAGCCGGGAATTGAACCTGGGACCCTGGCACTGTGAAGCCACAGTGCTAACCACTGTGCTACCGTGTTGTTGCAGGAATATTATTAAAAACCTCTGTTGAGGTATATATATATATATCATTTGCAGTAATTTTTTTTGTATATCCTTGTTTAACACACAGGCAGACTCTGTGTCTGCAAAATATACAATTAAGATGTCATAAAAGTGTAATCGTCATTCATCCCAACTACGTATGTGTTTACCCATATAAGGTCTAATTGAATTTTGTTATGATTGCTGGAGATTTCATAGAACCATAGAATTCCCACATCGCAGAAGGAGGCCATTCAGCCCATCGAACCTGCGCCGACTTTCTGAAAGAGCACCCTACCTAGGTCCACTCCCCCACCCTATCACCATATCTCCACCTAACCTGCATATCATTGGACTGGGAAGAGGAAACCGGAGAACCCGGAGGAAACCCACGCAGCCACCCAAGGTCTGATTCGTACTGGGGTCCCTGATGCTGTGAGGCAGCATTGTTCCTGTGCCACCGTGCCATGCTGGAGTGTAGGTAAATTGAGGTAACATGTTGGTAAGCAGGCCAGGGGGTCTGAGTGGGATTAAAGCTGATATAATTAATGGGAGGAGCCAGGTCTGTAGCGAGCAGTTTAGTTGCAGTGTCCCAAAGACAGCACGACTTGCAGTTGGTGTCAGAAAGGGTTACTATCTCTCTCTCTCCAAACAGTGTTTCCAAGAAATCTCTATCCAGAGGACAGCAGGTATCTCGCTGTCTGCTAACCTTATTTCAAAGTGGCTTTTGAGCTGTAATGGGCTTTGCTTAATTGGGGATAGGGATGGCATCCGGTTACGAATTGTTTAGCTGTTAATTGAAAAGCTATTTTCTTTGACGTTAATGTGTTTAACCCTGCATTGAGAATAAAGTTCGTCCTAACATCAAAGATACCTATTGGTCAGTGGAATCATAGCTGGAGCAAAGTATCTTTCCCTCACAGTATTACAGATTTTAAAAAGGTGTTTGAGGTTCTTGTCCGGGTATCCAAACAAACGTCGGGGTCGGATCCAGGATCTTAACAATGGGATAGAGGGGAAGTAAACCAGAAACTGGGAATGCTGGTTGGCAAGGAGTGCAAGCAAGGCACCGAGATTTATTTCTTTGGATGTGGACCCGCTCTACAGAGAGTGGGGAGAATGTGGGACTCGCTCCCACGGGGAGTGGGGAGAATGTGGGACTCTCTCCCAGAGGGAGTGGGGCGAGAATGTGGGACTCGCTCCCCAGGGAGTGGGGCGAGAATGTGGGACTCGCTCCCCAGGGAGTGGGGCGAGAATGTGGGACTCGCTCCCACAGGGAGTGGGGCGAGAATGTGGGACTCGCTCCCCAGGGAGTGGGGAGAATGTGGGACTCTCTCCCACGGGGAGTGGCGAGAATGTGGGACTCACTCCCACAGGGAGTGGGGAGAATGTGGGACTCGCTCCCAGAGTGAATGGGGAGAATGTGGGACTCGCTCCCAGAGGGAATGGGAGAATGTGGGACTCGCTCCCAGAGGGAATGGGGAGAATGTGGGACTCGCTCCCAGAGGGAGTGGGGAGAATGTGGGATTTGCTCCCACAGGGAGTGGGGAGAATGTGGGATGCGCTCCCACAGGGAGTGGGGAGAATGTGGGACTCGCTCCCACAGGGAGTGGGGAGAATGTGGGACCCGCTCTACAGAGAGTGGGAAGAATGCGGGATTCGCTCCCACTGGGAGTGGGGAGAATGTGGGACCCGCTCTACAGAGAGTGGGAAGAATGCGGGATTCGCTCCCACTGGGAGTGGGGAGAATGTGGGACTCTCTCCCACAGGGAGTGGGGAGAATGTGGGACTCGCTCCCAGAGGGAGTGGGGAGAATGTGGGACTCGCTCCCAGAGGGACTGGGGAGAATGTGGGACTCGCTCCCACAGGGGAGTGGGGAGAATGTGGGACTCGCTCCCAGGGGGAGTGGGGAGAATGTGGGACTCGCTCCCACGGGGAGTGGGGAGAATGTGGGACTCGCTCCCACGGGGAGTGGGGAGAATGTGGGACTCGCTCCCACAGGGAGTGGGGAGAATGTGGGACTCTCTCCCACAGGGAGTGGGGCGAGAATGTGGGACTCGCTCCCCAGGGAGTGGGGAGAATGTGGGACTCTCTCCCACGGGGAGTGGCGAGAATGTGGGACTCACTCCCACAGGGAGTGGGGAGAATGTGGGACTCTCTCCCACAGGGAGTGGGGAGAATGTGGGACTCGCTCCCAGAGGGACTGGGGAGAATGTGGGACTCGCTCCCACAGGGGAGTGGGGAGAATGTGGGACTCGCTCCCACAGGGAGTGGGGAGAATGTGGGACTCGCTCCCAGAGGGAGTGGGGAGAATGTGGGACTCGCTCTACAGAGAGTGGGGAGAATGTGGGACTCGCTCCCACAGGAGTGGGGAGAATGTGGGACTCGCTCCCACAGGGAGAGTGGGGAGAATGTGGGACTTGCTCCCAGAGGGAGTGGGGAGAATGTGGGACTCGCTCCCCAGGGAGTGGGGAGAATGTGGGACTCTCTCCCACGGGGAGTGGCGAGAATGTGGGACTCACTCCCACAGGGAGTGGGGAGAATGTGGGACTCTCTCCCACAGGGAGTGGGGAGAATGTGGGACTCGCTCCCAGAGGGAGTGGGGAGAATGTGGGACTCGCTCCCAGAGGGACTGGGGAGAATGTGGGACTCGCTCCCACAGGGGAGTGGGGAGAATGTGGGACTCGCTCCCACGGGGAGTGGGGAGAATGTGGGACTCGCTCCCACGGGGAGTGGGGAGAATGTGGGACTCGCTCCCACAGGGAGTGGGGAGAATGTGGGACCCGCTCCCACGGGGAGTGGGGAGAATGTGGGACTCGCTCCCACAGGGGAGTGGGGAGAATGTGGGACTCGCTCCCACGGGGAGTGGGGAGAGGTGAATAGTATCGAGATGTTTAAGGGGGGTGTCATAATATACATCGATGTCTACAATGGGTGCAGACAGGCAGTGACTGACACACAGGATGACCAGTAAGCATCAAGTGCAGTCCACCGCGACCCAGCCTACCCAACACATCATGGTACCAGTGAGTGATGCTGAAAATTGACGGACCTACCTTGAGTGAATCAGCGTTGACCAGCAAACAGCCATCCGGTGACATGGAAAACGTTCGCCCTCCTTCGCAGCTCCGCATCGCCGGCAACCTCGGTGCAAATTGGAAGATCTTCAAACAAAAGTTGCAACTCTATCTAGAAGCCACCGACCTCGAGGCCGCATCGGACGCCAGGAAGATCGCAGTATTCCTCCCCACAGCCGGGGACCACGCCATCCACATCGACAACTCCCTTGCGTTCGCTGACGAAATTTAAAACAGTCCTGCTGAAGTTTGACAGCCACGGCGACATTGAGGTGAACGAGAGCTTTGAACGGTACGTTTTCCAGCAGAGGCTTCAGGGTGAGGATGAACCTTTTCAATCGAGAGTGGCCATTCCGCGCGCTTTTCCCGGGCCCCTGCGCATGCGCGCCACGACCGAGTGGACGGCGAGACCGACGACCAGACTGCGCTGGTGCGTACGTCGTTCGACCGCACTGCGCATGCGCGACGGCGCACGGAACGCGCCGACGTCGGCGTCATGACCTGTCCGAATTGTGGCTCCGCCCATTTAAAGCGCCAATGTCCGGCAAAATCACGCCGGTGTCTACAGTGTGGCGAGCTTGGCCACTCCGCAGCCCTTTGCAGATCCGCTCCACCGCCCAGCGTCCAGCGATCCCAGCCGCGGCGCAGAAGCGTCCGTTCAACACAGCAGGCCGTGCCAGACTCCGACCCCGACGGCCCAAGAGATCCTGATGCTGAGTGCCTCAAATCTCCATACCGGGTGGGCATCAAACCTACACATGCGCTGCCTTTCTCCGAGACAGCGAAGCACCTCCCGATCCTCAGCGTGGATCCCGACGACGAGCGGTGTGCTGTCCTCACAGTGAACGGGGCTCGCATCCGGTTCAAACTGGACACCGGCGCGTACGCGAACCTCATCTCCAACCCGATCTCGACACCATCCGTGTCAGACCAAGCATTGTTCCACCGGCCTGCCAGCTCCTTGACTCCAATGGCAACGCCATAGCTGCCAGTGGCTCGGAGCTTCCAGTAAGTCATTTAAAGCAACACTGCGATTTGAGATCGTGGGACCTGACAGAGCATCTGTGCTCGGTGCTCGGGCCTGCAAACTCCTGAACCTGGTTCAGCGAGTCCACACCACGTCATCCTCACAGGCGACGGCCTCGCCTGATGAGAACTTCCAGGCTGAAATTGATGACATCATCACCCAGTACCACCGCGTGATCGACGGAATGGGCACACTCCCCTACCGATACAAAATCCTGCTCAAACCGAACGCCACCCCTGCGATCCACGCATCGAGGGGGTGCGCGTGTATGTTGACGATGTCATAATCTGGCCCACAACTCCTCGAGAACACATCGATCGCCTCAAGCAGGCATTCCACAGAATCCACGAGCATGGCCTCCGACTCAACAGAGCCAAGTGCTCGTTCGGTCAATCAGAAATCGAATTCCTTGGTGACCACATCGCGCAGCAAGGCGCGCGGCCAGATGCTGAGACGGTCTCGGCGATCAACGCCATGAAGACCCCAGAGGACAAGGCGGCGGTCCTCCGCTTTCTAGGGATGGTCAACTTCCTCGGGAAGTTCATTCCCAACATGGCGGCCCACGCCACAGCCCTCCGCCATCCCGTCAAAAAGTCGACGGAATTCCAGTGGCTGCCCGCTCATGAGAACGAATGGCGTGAGCTGAGGGCAAAACTCACCACAGCCCCGGTTCTGGCGTTCTTCGACCCTACCAAAGGGACCAAAATATCCACTGACGCGAGCCAGGACGGTATTGGGGCGGTGCTCCTCCAACGGGATGACTCCTCCTCGTGGGCCCCAGTTGCGTATGCCTCCAGAGCCGTGACGCCCACTGAGCAGCGGTACGCTCAGATCGAGAAGGAATGCCTGGGCCTCCTAACGGGAAATTTCACGACTATGTGTGTGACCTCCCAACATTCACGGTTGAGACGGACCACAGGCCATTAGTCCACATTATCCAGAAGGATTTGAATGACATGACGCCTCGGTTACAGCGAATCCTTCTCAAGCTACGCCGCTCTGACTTTGAACTTGTCTACACGCCCAGGCAAAGAACTCATTGTTGCAGATGCCCTTTCCAGCTCTGTCACCACGCCGTGTGAACAGACTGACTTTGTCTGCCAAATCGATGGGCAGGTGCAATTGTGTGCCTCCAACCTTCCGGCCACTGATGAGAGAGGGTCATCCAAATTTGTGAGGAAACAGCCAAGGATCCTCTGCTACAGCGTGTGATGCAGCACCTCACGAATGGCTGGCAGAAGGGACAGTGTCCCCAGTTTTACAACGTCAAGGACGACCTGACGGTGGTGGACGGCATCCTCCTGAAGCCCGATAGGATTGTGATTCCGCAGAGCATGCGAGCTATGGTGCTCGGCCAACTCCACGAGGGTCACCTGGGGGGGTCGAGAAATGTCGACGCGGAGCTTGAGAGGCAGTCTATTGGCCGGGCATCAGCCAGGACGTTGCCAACACGGTCCTCAGCTGCCCCACATGTCAGAAATTCCAGCCAGCTCAACCCAAAGAAACTCTGCAGCAACATGAGATAGTGACCTCCCCATGGTCCAAAGTCGGTGTCGACCTTTTCCACGCCAAGGGGCGTGACTATTGCCTCCTGGTCGACTACTTCTCCAATTACCCAGAAGTAGTTGTGGTGATGTGCATCAATGTAAATGAATGTAGGCTAGCTAGACACTAGAGGGAGCACTGGAGACATCACACACACATACTCAACCAATAGATCAGTTAGATAGGACACGACCAATGGACATTCACGATACACAGAGGTGACACCACCACAGGGGGGGCATGACACCAACCCATATATAAAGGACAACACACACATGATCTGCCTCTTTCCAGTGGAGACAGTCAGTGAGTACAGACACAGGGTTGATTCAATATTACACCCACCACGTGGATTGCAGCAACTGGTTAGTCAGTCTGGGTCGCTATAGTAGGATTAGCAGTAGTGACGAACCCGAGTAATAGAAGTGTAAATAGTTTAATGAACGTGTTGAAGTTATCTCCACGTCTGAACCTTCCTTTGTCAAGTGCACCGCAAGAAAGTCGCTTATGTTACACCGAGAACATAACAAATGAGTGGTAAAACTGTCCGACCTCACGTCGAAGGCGGTGATTAAAGCCTGCAAAGAAACGTTTGCCAGGCATGGGATACCGCTCACGGTGATAAGTGACAACGGTCCCTGTTTTTACAGCCAGGAATGGTCTGATTTTGCCGGCCGATACAACTTTTGTCACGTAGCCTCCAGCCCCCACCACCCGCAGTCAAACGGGAAGGCCGAAAAAGGGGTCCATATTGTCAAGAGATTACTATGCAAGGCTGCAGACTCAGGCTCCGACTTCAACCTGGCGCTGCTGGCATACAGAGCATCCCCGCTGTCCACTGGGTTGTCTCCCGCGCAGATGCTCATGAACCGCACTCTGCGAACCACGGTTCCAGCCATCCATGTTCCAGACCTTGGCCACCTCACGGTCACACAAAAGATGCAGCAGTCTCGGGCCCAACAGAAATCAGCGTACGACGCTCATGCCACGGATCTCCCCGAGCTGGTCCCCACGGATCGTGTTCGCGTGCAGTTGCCTGACGGCGCCTGGTTCGCAGCTGTGGTGGTCAAGCAAGTGGCCCCGAGATCGTGCCTCGTCCGCATGGCTGATGGCTCCTTCCTTCGACGCAACAGACGGGCGCTGCGCAGAGTTCCACGCCCGCCACCCAACCATGATGCCCCGCCTCACGCGATGCTTCCTCCGGACGTGCCCTACCACGAGGCCACCGATCTACCAGCAATCCTGCCGACCTCTGCGACCACCGCATTGGCGGCAGTCCCGCCTATCCAAGGGCAGGCGGCCCCTGCTCCACCCTTGCGGCGGTCAACCAGAATTCGTCGCCCGCCGCAGAGACTAAACTTATAGACTGAACTTTTGCTCAACTGTGTTACCTTATCATTTTGACCTCTGTAAATATTGTTTTTACCGTTTCATCTGCCCTATATCTGCACTAGCGACACCTTCCTATATACATAAATTCATTTTAGCACATTCTGTATATAGTCACGCACATATACACATCCACACGCACCTTAATATTTATTATCTCAACACACACAATACAAAAGATGAAAACAAAAAAGGGAGGGGGGGGGAGATGTCATAATATACATCTCTGTATACAATGGAGAGCAGACAGACAGTGATTGGCACACAGGATGACCAGTAAGCACACAGAACAGAGCAGCCAATCACCAGACAGGACACGACCACTATAAAGCCAGAGGGCACCAGTTTTCCCGCTCTCTCGGGACCCAGCCTCTGAGACAGTCAGAGTTAGTGAGCTGGCCGGTGCAAACACCATGTGGTCGCTCGGTTAGTCTGGTTAGGCTAGTGCCAGGTCTCCAGTCAAGTCAGCAGAGTGTCAACCCACAGCTGGACATGTTTAATAGTTTAGATGTTAAATAAAATAGTGTTGCATCTTATCAAGTGTTGGAGGTCTGTCTCTCGCTACACTGCCTCAAGTGCAGTCCACCTCGACCCAGCCTACCCAACACATCAGGGGGGGGGAAGTTGGATAAACACATGAAGGAGAGAGGAATAGACGGATTTGCTGATTGGGTGAGATGGAGAGAGTGGTGGGAGGAGCGTGGCGTGGAGCAGGGTCACCAGCACCGAGCCGGTTTCTATGACATACGTTCTGTTCAAATTCATCACATTGAACGGAGATCATTTCGCCAGAGCTGCACTGCGGTGTGCGGCCACAGGGCGGCAGACCGACCCTGCAGCTCCCTCCAGCTGGCACCGGCTCAGAGTGGCCAGCAGAGGGCGCCAGATACCAGGTTCCAAATGTGCCCGAATGCAACAACAACTTGGGCCGATGCGGCGCCTTTAACACCACATTAGGCCCCCAGTTGATGCAATGCAACAAGTGGGCGGTGAGCAGCTGTCAGCCTGTCCATCACAGCTCTCACCGCTGGCTGGCGAGATATATATTGCAGAGAGAGGGAGAGAGAGAGAGCGAGAGAGGGAGAGAGAGAGAGAGAGAGAGAGAGAGAGGGAGCCGGTTGTCGGGCCCCTCCCATCGCCTCTTCATCGGCAAACCCTAATGAAGTGAAAATGAAAATCGCTTATAGTCACAAGTAGGCTTCAAATGAAGTTACTGTGAAATGCCCCTAGTCGCCACATTCCGGCGCCTGTTCGGGGAGGCTGGTAAGTAGTGCCTCCCTGTGGCGACACGTGAAGCAGGTACCTTGCGGACCGAGGCTATACCGCAGACAGCCGTACTCAGGGCCCCACCGGCACGTTGTTACTCCCTGAGGCAGCACGGGGGCGCAGTGGGTTAGCCCTGTTGCCTCACGGCGCCGAGGTCCCAGGTTCGATCCCGGCTCCGGGTCACTGCCCGTGTGGGGTTTGCACATTCTCCCCGCGTCTGCGTGGGTTTCGCCCCCACAACCCAAAAGATGTGCGGGGTAGGTGGATTGGCCGCGCTTCTTCGGGCTGGAGGACAAGTGTGCGAGATGCGTTGGAGTGCCGACTAACCATGTACACATGCTCTGGTCGTGCCCTAAACTCAGGGGGTACTGGCAGGGATTCGCAGGCGTCATGTCCCGGGTATTGAAAACCGGGGTGGTAATGGGCCCGGAGGTGGCAACCTTTGGGGTTTCGGAGGACCCGGGAGTCCAGGAAGAGAGAGAGAGAGAGAGTGGCCGACGTTCTGGCCTTTGCTTCCCTGGTAGCCCGGCGACGAATACTGTTGGCATGGAGGGACTCAAAGCCCCCCCCCCCTCCCGAGGGCTGAGGTATGGCTATCGGACATGGCGAGCTTTCTTGGCCCAGAGAAAGTCAAGTTCGCCTTGAGAGGTTCGCTGTTAGGGTTCGCCTAGTCCCACATTCGCGGGTCCCACATTCCCCCCCCACTTCCCTTATTAACTTCTTCACAGAGGAGTAAGCGTCAGCGGGGTGGGGGTGGGGGGGGGGGGCGGCCTAGGTTAGAGTAGAGTAGAGTAGGGGGGTATTGAGGCAAGTCTTTGCTTGAACAAAGCCCAGGTTTGCACTATGTTTAATTTGTACAATGTCACTTTTTCTATATGCCTAAAATACCTCAATAAAATTATTTGTTTAAAAATATATATATGTGAGTCCTGTAGGTGGTAACCCGTCATCAATCAGTCAGGCCTATGAGTAGCAAACACTGGTTTCTGCCTTTTCCCCCTTCAGACAATGCAGCGAGGGGGACCCTGATTCTGTGTCTCCGTGCTATTTGCCCAGGCCTGTGCCGGGGGGGCACGGTTCTCCCCCGAGGCAGGCGTGTTGCCAATCGACACCGGGCAAGGCAATCTCGGCAAGGCCCCCGGCCTGGCGTATCGCAAGCTGGCTCGTGCCGGACCGCGTCCGCCTAGCCCCACTGGCAAGCTTCGCCCGGCTGTCGAATGTGATCAGCAAATCGCTCGCTAAAGCTCGGCGCGGACGGTCGCCGCGGAAACCGGGCCGGCCCGGAATCGATCCCTCAAAGGGGAGCACCGCCCGCGAATCGAGCCGGGCTTTGTCGATGCTGACAAGCCAACAATGCTGGAAGAGGTGTGACGCTATTTTATTAACTGTTCAACCTATGCTAACATACTGTAAACGTGGGTATGAGCAATACCAGCTTAACTGTTGACCCTTGCCTAGTCCTAACCAGGTGATGCACTCAGCACATGGTGAATGTCTGTGTTGCAGGCTGTGAGCTCTGTGCTCCGAGTTGGCTGCTACTAGAATGAGCGGGAACTCTCCCGTCCCCTGTCTTTATAGTGCGTGTTCTCTCACTGGTGATTGGCTGCGGTGTTGTGTATGCTGATTGGTCCCACTGCATGTCCATCAGCGTGTGTGTGTGATTGCACCATAATGTACTGGTGTATATTATGACAGACCCCCACATTCCCGCCGACCCCCAATTCACCCCGATAACCTTTCACCCCTCCCCCCGATAACCTCTCACCTCGATAACCGTTCACCCCTCCCCCTCGTTCATCCAGAATCTCCCCAGCTCTGCATTGAAAATACTCACAGATTCTGCGTCCGCCGGCTTTTGGGGAAGCGGGTTCCGGAGTCTCTCCGCCCTCGAGGGAAGAAATTTCTCCTCATTTCCGTTTTTTAAATATTTTTTTTCCCAATTAAAGGGGCAATTTGGGGCAGCACGGTGGGTTAACCCCGCTGCCTCACGGCGCCGAGGTCCCGGGTTCGATCCCGGCTCTGGGTCACTGTCCGTGTGGGGTTTGCACATTCTCCCCGTGTCTGCGTGGGTCTCACCCCCACAACTCAAAGATGTGCAGGGGAGGTGGATTGGCCGCGCTAATTTGCCCCTTAATTGGAAAAAAAATAATTGGGTATTCTAAATTAATAAAGAAAAAGCAAAGGGATGATTTAGCGTGGCCAATCCACCTAATCTGCACATCTTTGAGGCAGCAGTGCTAACCACCGTGCCACCTCCCATCCCCCTTTTAAATGGACGACCCTATAATTTTTAAACGTTGACCCCCCCCCACCCCCCCCGCGCCGGTTCTAGATTCTCCCACAGGAAGAAACATCCTCTCCACATCGCACTTGTCAATAACCCCCTCAATCGACTACCCAACCTTTCCTCACAAAGCAAACCCCGCTCATTCCTGGTGTTTAGTCCGGTAAACCTTCACTGGGCTGCTCCTGGTGCATGTACATCTTTCCTTAAAAAAGGGGACCAAAACTATTCACAATACTCCAGGTGTGCTCTCACCAATGCCCAACTGAATAATAACCTCACTATTTGTTTATTCGCTTCCCCCTCACAATAGGCAGTAACACTCCATTAACTTTCCTCGAATTACTCACTGTACCTGGAGTCCAGCCTTGTGTTTCATGCACTCAGCCACCCAGATCCCTCTGCACCTCAGGGAATCTGCAATCTCTCACCGTCTCGATAACAGGGGCATTGAGTTCAGGGGCGAAATTCTCCGTAATCGGCGCGATGTCTGCCGACCGGCGCCCAAAACGGCGCAAATCAGTCCGGCATCGCGCCGCCCCAAAGGTGCGGAATCCTCCTCATCTTGAGGGGCTAGGCCCGCGCCAGACTGATTTCCACCCCGCCAGCTGGCGCGGAACTGACTTTGCCGGGCGGCGCATGCGCGGGAGCGTTAGCGGCCGCTCACGGCATCCCCACGCATGCGCAGTGGAGGGGGTCTCTTCCGCCTCCGCCATGGTGGAGACCGATGGAAGAAGTTGGAAGAGTGAGTGAGCCGGGTGGGAGGGGATCTTTGATTATGCTGCCCGCTTTCCCCAGGCAGCGGGAGGTGTAGATGGAGTCAATGGATGGGAGGCGGGTTCGTGTGATGGACTGGGCGGTGTTCACGACTCTCGGAAGTTTCTTGCGGTCCTGGGCCGAGCAGTTGCCATACCAGGCTGTGATGCAGCCCGATAGGATGCTCTCTATGGGGCATCTGTAAAAGATGGTAAGGGTTAACGGGGAAATGACAAATTTCCTTCGTTTCCTGAGGAAATATAGCTGCTATTGTGCTTTCTTGGTGGTAGCGTTGACGTGGGTGGACCAGGACAGAGTTTTGGAGATGTGTACCCCTAGGAATTTGAAACTGCTAACCATCTCCACCTCGGCCCCGTTGATGCTGACAGGGGTGTGTCCAGTACTTTGCTTCCTGAAGTCAATGACCAGCTCTTTAGTTTTGCTGGCATTGAGGGAGAGATTATTGTCGCTACACCACTCCACTAGGTTCTCTATCTCCCTCCTGTATTCGGACTCATCGTTATTCGCGATCCGGCCCACTATGGTCGTATCGTCAGCAAACTTGTAGATGGAGTTGGAACCAAGTTTTGCCACGCAGTCGTGTGTGTACAGGGAGTAGAGTAGGGGGCTAAGTACGCAGCCTTGGGGGCGCCGGTATTGAGGACTATTGTGGAGGAGGTGTTGTTGTTCATTCTTACTGATTGTGGTCTGTTGGTCAGAAAATCGAGGATCCAGTTGCAGAGTGAGGAGCCAAGTCCTAGCTTTTGGAGCTTTGATATGAGCTTGGCTGCGATTATGGTGTTGATGGCGGAGCTGTAGTCAATAAATAGGAGTCTGATGTAGGGGTCCTTGTTGTCGAGATGCTCTAGGGATGAGTGTAGGGCCAGGGAAATGGTGTCTGATGTGGACCGGTTGCAGCGGTATGCGAATTGCAGTGGATCAAGGCGTTCTGGGAGTATGGAGGTGATGCGCTTCATGATCAACCTCTCGAAGCACTTCATTACGACTGAAGTCAGGGCCACCGGACGGTAGTCATTGAGGCACGTTGCCTGGTTCTTCTTTGGTACCGGTATGATGGTGGTCTTCTTGAAGCAGGTGGGCGAGTTAGGCCTAATCTGCAGGCAGCGTCTAATTCTGGGCACCGTGCTTGAGGAAGGATGTGAAGGTGTCGGAGAGGGTAGGGAGGCGGTTCACCAGGGTGATTCCAGCGATAAAGAGCTGTAACCAAGAGGATAGATCAGAGAGGCTGGGAATGTTTTCCCTCGGAGGAAAGAGGGCCGGGAAGAACATGAGAGAGGTACTCAAGATCATGAGGGGTACGGACAGGGTAAATAGTGAGAAACCGTTCCCCTCCCAAGGGAACATCAAGAACAAAGAACAAAGAAAATGACAGCACAGGAACAGGCCCTTCGGCCCTCCCAGCCTGCGCCGATCCAGATCCTTTATCTAAACCTGTCGCCTATTTTCCAAGGATCTACTTCCCTCTGTTCCCCGCCCGTTCATATATCGGTCTAGATGCATCTTGAATGATGCTATCGTGCCCGCCTCTACCGCCTCCGCTGGCAAAGCGTTCCAGGCACCCACCACCCTCTGCGTAAAAAACTTTCCACGCACATCTCCCTTAAACTTTCCCCCTCTCACCTTGAACTCGTGACCCCTTGTAATTGACACCCCCACTCTTGGAAAAAGCTTGTTGCTATCTACCCTGTCCATACCTCTCAATTTTATAGACCTCAATCAGGTCCCCCCTCAACCTCCGTCTTTCCAGCGAAAACAATCCTAATCTACTCAACCTTTCTTCATAGCTAGCACCCTCCATACCAGGCAACATCCTGGTGAACCTCCTCTGCACCCTCTCTAAAGCATCCACATCCTTCTGGTAATGTGGCGACCAGAACTGCACGCAGTATTCCAAATGTGGCCTAACCAAAGTACTATACCACTGTAACATGACCTGCCGACTCTTGCACTCAATACCCCGTCCGATGAAGGCAAGCATGCTGTATGCCTTCTTGACCACTATCGACCTGCGTTGCCACCTTCAGGGTACAATGGTCCCGACCTCCCAGATCTCTCTGTACATCAATTTTCCCCAGGACTCTTCCATTGACCGTATAGTTCGCTCTTGAATTAGATCGTCCAAAATGCATCACCTCGCATTTGCCTGGATTGAACTCCATCTGCCATTTCTCTGCCCCAACTCTCCAATCTATCTATATTTTGCTGTATTCTCTGACAGTCCTCCTCGCTATCTGCAACTCCACCAATCTTAGTATCATCTGCAAACTTGCTAATCAGACCACCTATACCTTCGTCCAGGTCATTTATGTATGTCACGAACAACAGTGGTCCGCGCACGGATCCCTGTGGAACACCACTGGTCACAGTTCTCCATTTGAGACACTCCCTTCCACCACTACTCCCCGTCTCCTGTTGCCCAGCCAGTTCTTCATCCATCTAGCTAGTACACCCCTGAACCCCATGCGACTTAGTTTTTCCATCAACCTGCCATGGGAAACTTTATCAAATGCCTTACTCTATGTATATTACATCTACAGCCCTTCCCTCATCAATTAACTTTGTCACTTCCTCAAAGAGTTTTGAGGGATAATTCTTTCGCTTGGAGACCGGAACCAACTTCCTGAGAGCAAAAGGTGCAGGCAGGTTCGATCAAGGAATTCAAAAAGGAATTGGATTATTTATTTATTTTTGAAATATATTTTATTGAAATTTTTCAAACAAAAATTTTCCATTTTACAGCTTAATAAAGGAATATACATTAAACGTTATTTAAATAATATATTATACTAACAACAATGAAAAAAGAGATAAACAAAAAGCCAATATCAACAACTGGCAAAAAACAAAAACACAGGATAATACCCCTCCCCCCCCCGCCTCCCCCTCCTCCCCCCCCTCCTCCCCCCCCCTCCCCCCCTCTCTCCCCCCCTCTCCCCTCCCCCCCTCCCCCCCCCCCCTCCTCCCCCTTCCCTCCACCTCCCCTTCCCCCCCCTCCCCTTCCCTCCCCCTCCCCTTCCCTCCCCCTCCCCCCCCCCCCTCCCCCCCTCCCCCCCTCCCCCCCTCCCTCCTCCCCTCCCCCTCCTCCCCCTCCCCCCTCCCCCCCTCCCTCCTCCCCTCCCCCTCCCTCCTCCCCCCCCCCTCCCTCCTCCCCTCCCCTCCCCCTCCCTCCTCCCCTCCTCCCCCCCCCTCTCCCCCCCTCTCCCCCCCCCCCTCTCCCCCCCCCCTCTCCCCCCCCCCCCTCTCCCCCCCCCCCCTCTCCCCCCCCCTCTCTCCCCCCCTCTCTCCCCCCCCCTCTCTCCCCCCCCCTCTCTCCCCCCCCCTCTCTCCCCCCCCCTCTCTCCCCCCCCCTCTCTCCCCCCCCCTCTCTCCCCCCCCCTCTCTCCCCCCCCCCTCTCTCCCCCCCCCTCTCTCTCCCCCCCCTCTCTCTCCTCCTCCCCCCTCTCTCCTCCTCCCCCCCCCTCTCTCCTCCTCCCCCCCTCTCTCCTCCTCCCCCCCTCTCTCCTCCTCCCCCCCTCTCTCCTCCTCCCCCCCCTCTCTCCTCCTCCCCCCCCCTCCCCTCTCTCCCCCCCCCCTCTCTCCCCCCTCTCTCCCCCCCCCTCTCTCTCCCCCCCCCTCTCTCTCCCCCCCCCTCTCTCTCCCCCCCCCTCTCTCTCCCCCCCCCCCTCTCTCTCCCCCCCCCCTCTCTCTCTCCCCCCCCCTCTCTCCCCCCCCCCCTCTCTCTCCCCCCCCCCTCTCTCTCTCCCCCCCCCCCTCTCTCCCCCCCCCCCTCTCTCTCTCCCCCCCCCCCCTCTCTCCCCCCCCCCCCCTCTCCCCCTGGGTTGCTGCTGCCGTCCTTTCTGTTTTTCCATTATCGCTCCGCGAAATAATCAAGGAACGGTTGCCACCGCCTGGTGAACCCCTGAGCCGATCCTCTTAACGCATACTTTATTCGCTCCAGTCTTATGAACCCTGCCATGACGTTTACCCAGGCCTCCACGCCCGGGGGCTTCGCTTCTTTCCACATGAGTAGAATCCTTCGCCAGGCTACTCCAGTCATATGCGCTCTTGTGTAGAACCTTAAATTTAATCAGGCTAAGCCTGGCACACGAGGACGAGGAATTTACCCTACTTAGGGCATCTGCCCACAGCCCCTCCTCGATCTCTTCCCCCAGCTCCTGGATTATTTATTTTTAATTATTTTGGTCCGTGGGCCCCGTAATCGGATGTGCCTTTATGCAGAATATTCACAGTTTGAAACAGTCTGTTTTGCCAGGGCACTGTGTCCCCAGGTTTTGTGCTCAAGAGAGGAGAAGCCAGACTCCTCGGCACCGAGTGCATCTGAGGAACCGGCTGTGTGTGTGTGGTGGAGGGGGGGGGGGGGGTTAACTTTAACAGGTGGGTTGGCCAGGGACAGTTGTCTGCCTGACAGCAGTCAGTGATTGGGTCCTGCGTAATGCTTTTAGAGACAACTGGGCAGAAGTGTTTTAGACCTTGGAAGTGAGAGGAATGCTCTCTCTCGCTCTGCCTCCTGCTCGCTGAAGGGAAATAATTGCCCTATTGTTCTGAAGGCAGTGAGTTCCAGGCACACCCCTTCGCTGTGAACCTGAAAAGACGCGGAGTCTGCGGAGAAGGTAGGCAACCCTGCCAGAGAGAACCGTCTCCCGTCTAGAAGGAAGAGGTACCAAAAAGAAATGCTGAACTTCAGAAAGACATTAACTGGAAATCATCCTAGTGCATCAAAGATCCTTCATCCTTTTACCTTCAATAATATTTTCTTTCCCTTTCCACCAACCTTGTTCGCTGAAAGTAAGCATGCAGGTACAACAGGCAGGAAAGAAGGCAAAATGGTATGTTGGCCTTCATAGCGAGAGGGTTTGAGTACAGGGATAGAGATGTTTTACTGGAGTTGTATCGGGCCTTGGTGAGGCCACACCTGGAGTATTGTGGGCAGTTTTGGTCTCCTTCTCTGAGGAAGGATGTTCTTGCTGTGGAGGGAGTGAAGCGAAGGTTTACCAGACTGATTCCTGGGACGGCGGGACTATCATGAGGAGAGACTAAGTCGGTGAGGATTATATTCACTGGAGTTTAGAAGCGTGAGAGGGGATCTCATAGAAACGTATAAAATAAGAACAAAGAAATGTACAGCACAGGAACAGGCCCTTCGACCCTCCAAGCCTGTGCCGACCATGCTGCTCGACTAAACTACAATCTTCTACACTTCCTGGGTCCGTATCCCTCTATTCCCATCCTATTCATGTATTTGTCAAGATGCCCCTTAAATGTCCCTATCGTTCCTGCTTCCACCACCTCCTCCGGTAGCGAGTTCCAGGCACCCGCTACCCTGTGTAAAAAACTTGCCTCGTACATCTACTCTAAACCTTGCCCCTCTCACCTTAAACCTATGCCCCCTAGTAATTGACCCCTCTACCCTGGGGAAAAGCCTCTGACTCTCCACTCTGTCTATGCCCCTCATAATTTTGTAGACCTCTATCAGGTCTCCCCTCAACCTCCTTCGTTCCAGTGAGAACAAACCGAGTTTATTCAACCGCTCCTCATAGCTAATGCCCTCCATACCAGGCAACGTTCTGGTAAATCTCTTCTGCACCCTCTCTAAAGCCTCCACATCCTTCTGGTAGTGTGGCGACCAGAATTGAACACTACACTCCAAGTGTGGCCTAACTAAGGTTCTATACAGCTGCAACATGACTTGCCAATTCTTATACTCAATGCCCCGGCCAATGAAGGCAAGCATGCCGTATGCCTTCTTGACTACCTTCTCCACCTGTGTTGCCCCTTTCAGTGACCTGTAGACCTGTACTCCTAGATCTCTTTGACTTTCAATACTCTTGAGGGTTCCACCTTTCATTGTATATTCCCTACCTGCATTAGTACAGAGAACATAGTACATAGAACATAACAGCGCAGTACATAGAACATAGAACATAGAACATAGAAAATACAGCACAGAACAGGCCCTTCGGCCCACGATGTTGTGCCGAACCTTTGTCCTAGATTAATCATAGATTATCATTGAATTTACAGTGCAGAAGGAGGCCATTCGGCCCTTTGAGTCTGCACCAGCTCTTGGAAAGAGCACCCTACCCAAACTCAACACCTCCACCCAACACCAAGGGCAATTTGGACATTAAGGGCAATTTATCATCACCTAACCTGCACATCTTTGGACTGTGGGAGGAAACCGGAGCACCCGGAGGAAACCCACGCAGACACGGGGAGGACGTGCAGATTCCGCACAGACAATGACCCAAGCCGGAATCGAACCTGGGACCATGGATCTGTGAAGCAATTGTGCTATCCACAATGCTACCGTGCTGCCCTTAAGAACAAATAAATCTACACTATATCATTTTCCCGTAATCCATGTACCTATCCAACAGCTGCTTGAAGGTCCCTAATGTTTCCGACTCAACTACTTCCACAGGCAGTGCATTCCATGCCCCCACTACTCTCTGGGTAAAGAACCTACCTCTGATATCCCTCCTATATCTTCCACCTTTCACCTTAAATTTATGTCCCCTTGTAATGGTGTGCTCCACCTGGGGAAAAAGTCTCTGACTGTCTACTCTATCTATTCCCCTGATCATCTTATAAACCTCTATCAAGTCGCCCCTCATCCTTCTCCGTTCTAATGAGAAAAGGCCTAGCACCCTCAACCTTTCCTCGTAAGACCTACTCTCCATTCCAGGCAACATCCTGGTAAATCTTCTTTGCACCTTTTCCAGAGCTTCCACATCCTTCCTAAAATGAGGCGACCAGAACTGTACACAGTACTCCAAATGTGGCCTTACCAAAGTTTTGTACAGCTGCATCATCACCTCACGGCTCTTAAATTCAATCCCTCTGTTAATGAACGCGAGCACACCATAGGCCTTCTTCACAGCTCTATCCACTTGAGTGGCAACTTTCAAAGATGTATGAACATAGACCCCAAGGCCTCTCTGCTCCTCCACAATGCCAAGAACTCTACCGTTAACCCTGTATTCCGCATTCATATTTGTCCTTCCAAAATGGACAACCTCACACTTTTCAGGGTTAAACTCCATCTGCCACTTCTCAGCCCAGCTCTGCATCCTATCTATGTCTCTTTGCAGCCGACAACAGCCCTCCTTACTATCCACAACTCCACCAATCTTTGTATCGTCTGCAAATTTACTGCCCCACCCTTCAACTCCCTCATCCAAGTCATTAATGAAAATCACAAACAGTACAGGCCCTTCGGCCCTCGATGTTGCGCCGACCTGTGAAACCACTCTAAAGCCCATCTACACTATTCCCTTATCGTCCATGTGTCTATCCAATGACCATTTGAATGCCCTTAGTGTTGGCGAGTCCACTACTGTTGCAGGCAGGGCATTCCACGCCCTTACTACTCTCTGAGTAAAGAACCTACCTCTGACCTCTGTCCTATATCTATCACCCTCAATTGACATCTGTCTTTATCTATCTCCCTTCAATTTAAAGCTATGCCCCCTCGTGCTAGACATCACCATCCGAGGAAAAAGGCTCTCACTGTCCACCCTATCCAATCCTCTGATCATCTTGTATGCCTCAATTAAGTCACCTCTTAACCGTCTTCTCTCTAACGAAAACAGCCTCAAGTCCCTCAGCCTTTCCCCATAAGATCTTCCCTCCATACCAGGCAACATTCTGGTAAATCTCCTCTGCAAAGGCCTTCCAAAATGCATCATTTTGAGATATTAAATAGATTCATCACACAAATGTATCCACATGTATCTCTCAAAATACTAACAGGATTAGACAGGGTAGATTCAGAAAGAATGCTCCCGATGGTGGGGAGTCCAGAACTAGGGGGGGGGGGTCATAGTTTGAGGATAAGGGGTAAATCTTTTAGGACTGAGGTGGAGGAGAAATTTCTTCACCCAGAGAGCGGTGAATCTGTGGAATTACAGAAAGTAGTTGAGGCCAAAATGTTGTGTGATGTCAAGAAGGAATGAGATACAGCTCTTGGCGGCTAAAGGGATCGAGGGATATGGGGGAGGCGGGATCAGGGTATTGAACGTGATGATCAGCCATGATCTATCGTGTGACGAATCTATTGAATATCTCAAACACAAGTTTGTTCCTTTTGAAGGGCGCTCCCACTCTCCTGCCTCCCCCATCTTCACCTCCAACAGCACGGGGTGAGGAGCTCACAGAGCATCTTTATCAGTAAGACGGAGAAAATCTGGTCAGCTGCCCGTCCTGCTGCCCATGAATCTAGGTATGAATTATGCTGTAAACGGCAGAACCCTCAGGAACATTAACATGCAGAGGGATCTGGGCGTGCAGGTCCACACTTCCCTGAAAGTGGCCACACAGGCGGCCAAGGTGATGAAGAAGGCAGGTGGCATGCCTGTCTTCACCAGCCGGGGCATTGAGGACAGGAGCTGGGAAATCAGGTCGCAGAGATATAAAACCTTGGTTAGGCCGCATTTGGGAGTATTGCGAGCAGCTCTGGTCACCACATTGCCAGAAGGACGTGGAGGCTGTGGCGAGAGCGCAAAGAAGGTTGACCAGGATGTGGCCGGGTCTCGAGGGCGTTGGCTACGAGGAGAGGTTGAATAAACTGGGATTGTTTTCAGAGAACAATACAGCACGGGGAACAGGCCCTTCGGCCCTCCAACCCTGTCCCGGTCACGATACCAGCCTTGGCCAAGACCCTCAGCACTTCCTTGTGCCGTGTCCCTCTATACCCGTCCTGTCCATGTGTTTGTCAAGATGCCTTTTGAACGCCGTTAATGAATCTGCTTCCACAGCCTCCCCTGGCAACGCGTTCCAGGCACTCACCACCCTCTGTGTAAAAAACCTGCCTCGCACATCTCCTCTAAACCTTGCCCCACAGACCTTAAACCTATGCCCCCTGGTGACTGACCCCTCCACCCTGGGACAGAGTGCCTGCCCATCCACTCTATCCATGCCTCTCATAATCTTGTAGACCTCTAATCAGGTCGTCCCTCATGAATAGGGAGGAAATAAAGGGACTCGGACCGAGTGAGGGCAGAAGGTTTTGTTTTTAGATAGGGGGGGAATGATCGGCAAGGGGGGGAATGATCGGCACAGGCTGGGAGGGCCGAAGGGCCTGTTCCTGTGCTGTACCCTTTCTTTGTTGATCAGAATGAATGGCGGAGCAGGCTCGAAGGGCCGAATGGCCTCCTTCTGTTTCTATGTGTGTGTGTGTGTCTAGAGAATGGGAGTATTGGGTTTTAAAGTTACAAACCGGGTGACCGGAGTTTATTGGGACCCACACGAGGAACTTTCGGTATTGGCAATAAAATGGAATCCCGCCTGGGTTCCGAGTACGGGTCAGGTGGTGCTGGGACGGACCCCACACCAGCCCGGAGAGAACGGGCAAGGTCACGGGGGACAAGGCGGTGGAGTCGGCCTCTGTAGAGTTCTCCTTCAGAGAGCGAGTGCGGACTCAATGGGCTGGATGGCCTCCTTTCGCACTGTAAAGGTTCTGCGCTTCCTCTGGCAAAGGAAAACTCCAGGGGCAACACGGGAGGGGCTTTCAAAGTCAAGTGGATTGACCGTGATAAATTGCTGCTGCTGCAAAAAAAAAAAAGTTAGGTGGGGTTGTGGGGGATAGGGGCGTGGGCCTGGATAGAGTGTTCCTTCAGAGGGTCGGTGCAGACGCGATGGGCTGAACGGGCTCCTCCTGCACTCTGGGGGATTCTATGAGCCTCTGACCCAAGAGGCCCTCGATCAGACTCAAGGCCAGAGTGCGGTGTCAGATCGGGCCCACCTACCCAACGACATCCACAACCCTGAGCTCACCGCATAGGGGGGCGGGGGGGGGGGGGGGGGCGCGAGGAGGCCAGAGGAATGCTGGCCGGTGTTGAAGGTGATTGGGTTGAGAAGGAGGCAGAGACTGCGGCCAGGAGGAGGGCCCTTCGTGAGGCAACAGGCCAGTCCCCTCAGCAAACCAAATCTCGGCGCTCTCAGAGTGTCAGCGGGCCCTCTCGGCGCTGCCCCATTCGACACGGGTTGGGCCTCCGCCAGAGGGTGCTCCCAGGACGCTCGGAGGGGTTAACGAAGGCGTTAAGGCAGAAACAGGCCCAGCAGCTACCAATCCAACCCCCTGGGAGGGAAAGGCAGGAGTGGCTGTCGCTAAACCCAGCAAGCAGATGGAAAAGCGGGATAGGACATATCCAGGAATGGTGATGGTGTCCGGGATATTGTCCGTCAGGTACGATCCCTTGAGAATGACTGTCCCGGCTTGCTCCTTGACTATCTAACCTTTCTGCTGTTATTAACACCCCACTTTAGCCCCAAACGCTGCCATTAACACTGCCTTTTGCTTGGTGTCCTGAACATCTTTGTAGAATCTCTCCCAGTTCTAAACCGCCACAGACCTTCCCTGCTCCGTTCCACCATCTCACCCCCTCCCCACCCTCTCTTTAGCCCCGAGGAAGAGTCCTGCAGCCTCAAAACGCCACCCCTCCCCCCGACCCCAGAGCATTAATTCGGGTCTCTGGATCACTGATAGGGTGAGGTTACCGCTCCAGCACCATCTCACCATCTCCCCTCAGACCCAGGCCTTTTGTCAGTGCGGAAGTTAGGTGGATCTGGGTGCGTCGCGTCCAATTTTTCAACATTTGGGGAGGATACGAAACTGGACTGCCCAATGGGTTGCGATCGGGACAGTGCAGATTCGAGCAGCGCGCTTGAGGTTCAGGGAAGGAATTCCTCGGCCCAACCATCTTCAGCTGCTTCATCAATGACCTACCTTCCATCGTAAGGTCAGAGGTGGGGGTGTTCGCGGATGACAGCACAATGCTCAGCACCATTCGCGACTCCTCAGATACCGAATCAGTCCCTGTCCAAATGCAGCGAGACCTGGACAATACCCAGGCTCGGGGCTGACTCCTCAATGCACCTCTATTAAGTCGCCTCTCACCCTCCTCCGCTCCAATGAGAAAAGCCCTAGCTCCCTCAACCTTTCCTCATAAGACCTATCCTGCAAACCAGGCAGCATCCTGGTAAATCTCCTTTGCATCCTTTCCAATGCTTCCACATCCTTCCTATAGTGAGGTGACCAGAACTGCTCACAATACTCCAAATGTGGTCTCACCAGGGTCATGTACAGTTGCAGCATAACCCCGCGGCTCTTAAACTCAATCCTCCTGTTAATAAACGCTCACACACTATAGGCCTTCTTCACGGCTCTATCCACTTGGGTGGCAACTGTCAGAGATCTATGGACATGAATTCCAAGATCTCTCTGTTCCTCCACATTCCTCAAAACCCTGCCGCTGACCCTGTAATCCGCATTCAAATTTGTCCCACCAAAATGAATCACCTCGCACTTATCAGGGTTAAACTCCATCTGCCACTTTTCAGCCCAGCTCTGCATCCTATCAATGTCTCTTTGCAGCCGACAACAGCCCCCCACCTCATCCACTACTCCACCAATCTTGGTGTCGTCAGCAAAGTTACTGACCCACCCTTCAGCCCCCTCCTCCAAGTCATTGATAAAAATCACAAATAGCAGAGGACCCAGCACTGATCCCTGTGGTACACCGCTGGTAACTGGGCTCCAGGATGAAAATTTACCATCTACCACCATCCTCTGTCTTCTACGTGATAGCCAGTTACTGATCCAATCGGCCAAATTTCCCTCTATGCCATGCCTCCTTACTTTCTGCATGAGCCGACCATGGGGAACGTTATCAAACGCCTTACTAAAATCCATGTATACGACATCAACTGCTCTACCTTCATCTATGTACTTAGTTACCTCCTCAAAGAACACAATCAAACTTGTGAGGCAAGACTTACCCCTCACAAATCCGTGCTGACTATCCTGGATTAAGCTGCATCTTTCCAAATGGTCATAAATCCTATCCCTCAATTGTCCAGTGATTTACCGATGACCGAAGTGAGACTAACCGGCCTATAATTCCCAGGGTTATACCTATTCCCTTTCTTGAACAAGGGGACAACATTCGCCTCTCTCCAGTCTTCTGGCACTATTCCTGTAGACAGTGAGGACATAAAGATCAAAGCCAAAGGCTCTGCAATCTCACCCCTCGCTTCCCAGAGAATCCGAGGATAAATCCCACCAGGCCCAGGGGACTTGCCCATCCTCCGGCTTCTCAATTTCTAACACAGCTTGCTTCCGAATATCTACCTCCTCCAGCCTACCAGCCTGTATCGCACTATCCTCCTCAACAACATGGCCCCTCTCCTTTGTGAACACTGAAGAAAAGTATTCATTCAGAGCCTCTCCTATATCTTCAGACTCCATGCACACGTTCCCACTACTGTCCTTGACCGGCCCTAACTTCACCTTGGTCATTCTTTTATCCCGCTCATAAGTGTAAAAAGCCTTGGGGTTTTCCTTGATCCTACCCGCCAAGGACTTCTCATGCCCCCCCCCTAGCACTCCTAAGCCCTTTCTTGAGCTCCTTCCTAGCTATCTTGTATCCCTCAAGTGCCCTAACTGAATATTGTTTTCTCATTCTTACATAAGCCTCCTTCTTCCTCTTGACAAGACATTCATCCTCTTTTGTAAACCATGGTTCCCTCACTCGACCATTTCCTCCCTGCGTGACAGGGACATACATGTCAAGGACACGCAGTATCCTTGCTTCTTGAACAAGCTCCACATCTCAATTGTGCCTATCCCCGACGTTCCTGTTTCCATCTTATGCTCCCCAATTCTTGCCTAATCGCATCGTAATTACCCTTCCCCCAGTTATAAACCTTGCCCTGCCGTATGGCCCTATCCCTCTCCATTGCTCTAGTGAAAGTCACCGAATTGTGGTCACTATCTCCAAAGTGCTCCCCCACAAACAAACCTAACACTTGGCCCGGTTCATTACCCAGTACCAAATCCAATGTGGCCCCGCCTATTGTCGGTCTATCCACATATTGTGTGAGGAAACCCTCCTGCACACACGGGATAAAAACAGCCCCGTCCAAACTATTCGAATTATAGTGCTTCCAATCAATATTTGAAAAGTTACAGTCACCCATGGCAACTACCCTGTGACTACTGCACCTAACCAAAATCTGCATTGCAATTTTTTCCTCCACATCTGCTACTATTGGGGGCCTATAGAAAACTCCTAACAAGGTGACCGCTCCTTTCCTATTTCTGACTTCAACCCATACTACCTCAGTAGACAGATCCTCCTCGAACTGCCTTTCTGACGCCGTTATACTATCCTTGATCAACAATGCTACTCCTCCACCTCTTTTACCACCTTCTCGAATCTTACTTAAATATCTAAACCCCGGAACCTCCCAACAGCCATTCCTGCCCCGTTCTATCCATGTCTCTGTAATGGCCACAACATGGTATTCCCAGGTACCAATCCATGCTTCAAGCTCACCAAACTTATTCCTGATGCTCCTCACGTTGAAGGATATGTGTGGGACCGGGGTGTGTATATGTGGGACCGGGGTGTGTATATGCGGGACCGGGGTGTGTATATGCGGGACCGGGGTGTGTATATGCGGGGACCGTGCCTCTGTTTGGGCGGTTCGTTGTAACTTGGCACCGGGGTTGAAGATCAGTACACAGAAAGGGTTACTTCGTCCGGGCCCCAGCAACGTCACGGAGAACGAGCGCCAGGTGGATGAAGGATCCCTGACTTTCCAGCGGGCTCTACAGATCTCTTCATCCAGAGAGAGTACGCGGAACCCAGCGTCCAGGAAATACAAGGCGGGGGGGGGGGGGGGGGGCAAATGTTTTGGTGCGTCTCCCGTCAACCAGTGCCGACCGCCGCAATGTCTGCGGCCTGTGTGTGAAGGGCCGGCCCTCGAGATGCGGGATGTCCCCGGACCCGGCTGAAGCAGAGACTGGCCCCTGTTCTGCATTGGCCGGTGGCTGCACATTGGCGAAATTGGACATGAGAAACGCTTATCTACAGCTGGAGCTCGATGAGTCCTCGCATAAGCGCGTCACGATCAGTGCGCACAAGGGTATCAGTGTCATATCAGTGTCAATTCCTGGATGCATAACATAAATGAGACAACTAATCCAAAAGTTTCTCTGAACTCGCCCCTCATTTTGTAAAACAGTCTGACAATAATAGCTATTGCCGACCCATTTAATTTTTGCTATCTCCCCTCTATCCAACATCTGCTTCAAACTTGCGATGTCTATCCTCAACCGTTTTTTCATTGACACTTTTTGTAGAACGCAGCACGGTAGCATTGTGGATAGCACAATTGCTTCACAGCTCCAGGGTCCCATGTTCGATTCCGGCCTGGGTCACTGTCTGTGCGGAGTCTGCACGTTCTCCCAGTGTCTGCGTGGGTTTCCTCCGGGTGCTCCGGTTTCCTCCCACAGTCCAAAGATGGGCGGGTTAGGTGGATTGGCCGTGATAAATTGCCCTTAGTGTCTAAATTGCCCTTAGTGTTGGGTGGGGTTACTGGGTTATGGTGGAGGTGTTGACCTTGGGTAGGGTGCTCTTTCCATGAGCCGGTGCAGACTCGATGGGCCGAATGGCCTCCTTCTGCACTGTAAATTCTATGATAATCTATGATTTTCCCATAGAGAAGATTTAGTGTCAATGTGACAGTCAATAGGTATATTTCCCAAATCCCCGATCCCAAAATTTCTGTCAATATCATACTTATATAAAAAGCCATATCCACCGCCTCTACAAGGCTTAACGTCTCAGCAGCCAAAGTGCTTTTTACCACTCTCCTTATTTTCTTTGTTTCCCACACAAGAGGGCAACATTTACCATTGTTCCCCAAAAGGAAAATTATAAAACCTCCTGCGCTTGAAACCCCATCACATAAATTTTCGGAGGACGCATCACGATAAACTATGAGTTTCAAGGGCCTAAGGTCACCTAAAACCGGGAACCTCAAAACACACTCCTGCATTTTTAGTTTGACCAACGCTTTATTTGCTCTTATTATGTCTTCCACTTTGGGATCATTCATTTTTGTACTCAACTCTAAGACATCAAAACTCACGTCCGGTCTAGTCTGTCGACCTAACCAATTCAGTTGCCCAATTAAACTTTGCAGTTGCTCTTTTTCCATCTTTGAAACCATTGCGTCTTTTTGTGAAACTCGGCCACGACTAATTGCTATTGGGCTGATGCTTTCCAAATAAGATTGATGACATAAAGTTGCTCCGAACTTAGTCTGTCCGAGTTCTAGTCCAATATATTTAAATGCACCGGAAGCCTGACTTCTAACCCCGAATTCTTTCCTCAAACCAGAGATTACAATAGCTTCAAAATCACTAGTCCCACCCCACAAAAAATCATTGACATGCATCATAAAGATGCCAGAAAGATTTCCTTTATAGTGCCAGTAAAACATTGCAGGATCTGCTTTCAACTGGCAACAGCCTAACTTCAACAAAACTGACCTTACCGAAACATACCAGACTCTAGATGCATCATTTAATCCATCTTCACATTTGTTCAACCTCCAGAATACCCATTCTGTGTTGGCTGCCTCTTTCGGAGGACGGAGAAAAAGGTCTCTCTGGAGCTGATGCTCCAGGCAGCTGCAAAAAGGCAGATTTTATATCTATAGATTTGCATTCCCATGCCTTTGTGGCTAATAGAGCCAAGAAGATCGTTAAAATAACCTTTCCTGCTGTAGGTGAATCTACCCTTAAATCCTGATCTTCTAAGTTTTCTTCAAACCCCCTTGCCACGAGCCTGGTCTTTGCCTTATAAGTTCCATCCGGAAGAACCTTTTCCGTGCAAATCCATCTGTGGGATAGAGCTCTTTGTCCCCTATCCGGTATTTCCGTGTATACCCCAAATTCACTCCAACTATGCAATTCTTCCTGTTTAGCTTCTTTGATAACTTTTTCATCTAATTTATTTGAAGCCATCAAAATCTCACGTGCATGTGGGCTTCTACTCCTATTAGTATTCGTAGTCTTACTCATGCTCCGAGATCTTGACAAACTACGTCCCCTCTCCCGCCTGGTATCTCGTTCTGTACTGCTACTGCTTGATCTTTCCCTTCTGCTGTGGGATGTCCTTTCAATAGTTCTCGACCTTTTCCTGCGGACCTGTTCACTATCCGATGTACTATCTGAACTGGCACTGCGTTTCTGTGCCCTCCATTTTTGAACTTTGTTTTCCCAATCCATTGTCTTGACTCCTTCCCCTGAATGCTGTACATTCAACCAATGTTTATACTTTCCAGTGGCCTTCCCTGCTCTACTAATAACAGTTGCATCCTTCCATTGACTAGACCCTTCAGGCAAGTATGTCACTTTTGTACCAACTTTTAGCATTTGCGTTTTCGGAAAAATGGCCTGTTCTAATTCATCAGAAGTGTGGTGTTCCTCCACAGAAACCCTGTCTATATCAGTTAACTGGTCCTCATAGTTCTGTAACACATGCGTACCAGATGACTCTGGTTCCTCGTCATGTCTGTCTGCTCTGTCTAAATTTGAAAATTTGTAATCTGTACTCATTATCCTTGATGAATGTACCCTAACAGTTTGATTACCATGTTGCAAAATTATTGTTTTGCCATCTATGCCTATGATCTTCCCTGAGCCTTTCCATTCATTAGAATTGGCTCTCTTCTAGTATACCATGTCTCCTTGCTGAAAAACGGCATCTGATGGCCGTACATTATGTCTTAAAGCTCTGCAAATTCTTTCAGAGACTTCTGCTTCCAAAAAGGCTTTCTTCATCGATGGTCTGCTCAGAAGCAAAGAATCTCACTTGATACAACATCCGTGCTAATGGAATGATTCACTCCGGCAATATTGCAAGGGATCACCACTTTTTTCAGCGACTTCAGAGTATTATCATCCTGAAACTTGTGGAACATTCCTTAACCTTGTTACCATTTTCAGCACTCAAAGGGTCCAGGTAACATTTTAACCAGTCAATTCCACACACAGTAGATGTGCAGCCACTGTCCAATACAGCACAATTGAACGATTCTGCAACCAACACCCTCATTACTGGCGTAAAACTGCTTGTCAATAGGACAATGCCTTCTTTCTGGTCACTATCTTTTTCCTCTTCTGACTCTTCCGTGTCATGTGTCGCTTCAAACACTCTATCATAACGAGTTGGACAGTTGAAAGCATGATGGTATTGAGAGTCACATCAAAAACATCGATTTATCATGCCCCGTGCATTTCTGGGGTTCATCTTCCTATTGTAGGTTCTAACTGGGTTTCTGTCTTCATACTTTCCGGGTCCCGATCTCCCTCTATAGTCTTGGAACCTGTTTGTAGCCGTGCGATTTCGCCATCCTGTTAGTAGTGTGTCTTCCATATTCTGCCTTATTGCAGGCTGACCTATTTGGGTCATCAGAGCCATCGGAATCAAATGTTTCCCCAGAAACATTTTTTAAAGCTTCTGTCCTCTGATCGAATAAGGCATCCTTATCAGCAAACTGAACTCCTGTCAAAACCAGGAGCCTATCCATGTTGCTCACTCTAGCACAGTCAAGTAATTTAAAGGCCAACACAGACTGTGGAAATTCCAGGTTGTGAAAGGTTGGTGGAATTGCGGATAGCGATGAGGACTGTCTGAGGATACAGCAGGATTTAGATTGTCTGGAGACTTGGGCGGAGAGATGGCAGATGGAGTTTAATCCGGACAAATGTGAGGTAATGCATTTTGGAAGGGCTAATGCAGGTAGGGAATATACAGTGAATGGTAGAACCCTCAAGAGTATTGAAAGTCAAAGAGATCTAGGAGTACAGGTCCACAGGTCATTGAAAGGGGCAACACAGGTGGAGAAGGTAGTCAAGAAGGCATACGGCATGCTTGCCTTCATTGGCCGGGGCATTGAGTATAAGAATTGGCAAGTCATGTTGCAGCTGTATAGAACCTTAGTTAGGCCACACTTGGAGTATAGTGTTCAATTCTGGTCGCCACACTACCAGAAGGATGTGGAGGCTTTAGAGAGGGTGCAGAAGAGATTTACCAGAATGTTGCCTGGTATGGAGGGCATAAGCTATGAGGAGCGATTGAATAAACTCGGTTTGTTCTCACTGGAACGAAGGAGGTTGAGGGGCGACCTGATAGAGGTATACAAAATTATGAGGGGCATAGACGGAGTGGATAGTCAGAGGCTTTTCCCCAGGGTAGAGGGGTCAATTACTAGGGGGCATAGGTTTAAGGTGAGAGGGGCAAGGTTTAGAGTAGATGTACGAGGCAAGTTTTTTTACGCAGAGGGTAGTGGGTGCCTGGAACTCACTACCGGAGGAGGTAGTGGAAGCAGGGACGATAGGGACATTTAAGGGGCATCTTGACAAATATATGAATAGGATGGGAATAGAAGGATACGGACCCAGGAAGTGTAGAAGATTGTAGTTTAGTCGGGCAGTATGGTCGGCACGGGCTTGGAGGGCCGAAGGGCCTGTTCCTGTGCTGTACATTTCTTTGTTCTTTGTTTCTGCAGCCTTTTATATAGTCTGCCAAATTCCATTGTATAGTCTTCCATGGAGATATCCTCCATTTTCCGGAACTTATCAAAATCCGACCATGCTTCATATGCACTTAACAAGCCATCCTTTTTATAAATCTTATCCATGTAACGTAACAGAGTCTCCAAACCTTCTTGCGAGTCTAACTCTTCCAATTCCAGCTCAGAAAGCACTTTGTTTCGGATTTTACTGCCATATGGTAGAGAAAGAGACAATGCCATACCTTGTTTTCTCTTTCCCAAAGCAGTTGCTTTAGTCCACGTAACTACTGCACTTCTCCATTGGTCGTACGATTCCCTTTCAGAAAATAAGGGGGGGTAGTCATATCCAGCCATCTTTATCCTGGGTTCAGCCATATATCCCTTTGTTTTTTTTCTTTTCTCACTCACTCCTTGGTTCGATCTGGAAAAGTTGTATCTTTCAACCCTTCACATTTACACAGCAACCGTCCTCTGCTACCATTTGTTAGATGTTTACCCGCTGTAGTATAAAGAGTCAAAAGGTTCTGCTGTTTTACCACAAAACACCTTTCATTTCCTTCAACAGACTTTGCACAAAACTCCAACAACACATCACCTGACACAAGGGCCACCTGAAGCCCCTTTACATGTCAGTGTCAACCACTGGATACTTAACATAAATGAGACAACTAATTGGAATGTCTCTTAACCCATTACTTAACAAAAGGTTGGGAGGGGATATTGGGTTACAGGGAGCGGGTGGAAGTGAGGGCTTGAGTGGGCCGGTGCAGACTCGATGGGCTGAATGGCCTCCTTCTGCACGGTATGTTCCATGTTGCCCTCTGAACTCGAAGCGGTGTTGCAACGCTTCTCTGAGTATGGGGCCCGCCTCCCGCCGGGCGAGGCGCGTGTTTCATGCAAAATAAGTTGTCTATTTGGGGTCGGGTAGGCCAGGGTGGCCCGCGCCCAGCCCCCGAGAGAGTGAGAGGCATCCACCTGGTCCCCGCCCTGCGAGACCCCGCCGAGCTTCGCTCTTTCCCCAGAATGGTCAATTATGACGGCAGGTTCATCCCGAATTTGGTGACCGTCTTGGCCTACTTTCTCCTCAGGAAGCACCAGCCTGGGATGTGGAGCGAGGCCCAGGAGGAGGGGTTGAAAACAGTGAAAGGCGGTTCTCCCCTTCTTGTTGACGCATCTCCATCCTGTGAAGCCATTATTCTTCGCCTGTGATACACCGCCGTATGGGATCGGGGAGGGGGGGGGCAGTCCTGTCCCGTGGAATGAGCGATGGCCATAAACGTCCGATCGCCCATTGCCTCCTGGACGCAGGCTCAAATAGAAAAAGCAGGTTTGGTGGTCATGTTTGGGGTGAAGGGGTTTCATCTTGAATCCATTATCAAGGACTTTACAGCGGAACATTTAGAAAGCAGTGGCAGGATCAGTCAGAGTCAGCATGGATCTATGAAGGGAAAATCATGCTTGATAAATGTGTTGGAATGTTTGAAAGGTGTAACCAGTACAGTCGACAAGGGGGGAGCCAGTCGATGTGGTATATTTAGACTTTCAGAAGCCGTTTGACAAAGTCCCGCACAAGAGATTATTGTGCAAGGTTAAAGCGCATGGGATTGGGGGAAATGTTATTGAGGTGGATAGAAAACTGGTTGGCAGAGAGGGAACAAAGAGTAGGGATTAATGGGTCCTTTTCAAATTGTCAGGCAGTAACCAGTGGGGTACCACAGGGATCGGTGCTGGGACCCCAACTATTCACAATATATATTAATGATTTGGATGAGGGAACAGAATGTAACATCTCAAAGTTTGCAGATGATACCAAGTTGGGTGGGAGGGTGAATTGTGACGAGGATGCAGGGATCCTACAGCAAGATCTGGACAGGTTGGGCGAGTGGGCAAACCAATGGCAGATGCAGTATAATTTGGATAAGTGTGAGATTATTCGCTTTGGAAGCCAAAACAGGAAGGCAGATTACTACCTGAATGGTTGTAAATTGGGAGAGGGGAGTGTGCAGCGGGACCTGGGTGTCCTTGTGCACCAGTCGCTGAGGGTAAGCATGCAGGTGAAGCAGGCGGTAAAGAAGGCTAATGGTATGTTGGCCTTCATAGCGAGAGGTTTCGAGTATCGAAGCAGGGATGTGTTGCTGCAATTGTACAGGGCCTTGGTGAGGACACACCTGGAGTATTGTGGGCAGTTTTGATCTCCTTCTCTGTGGAAGGATGTTCTTGCTCTCGAGGGAGAGCAGCGAAGGTTTATCAGACTGATTCCAGGGATGGCGGGACTGTCGTATGAGGAGAGATTGACTCGGTTGGGATTGTTCTCGCTGGAGTTCAGAAGAATGAGGGGGGATCTCATCGAGATTATAAAATTCTAACAGGGGGCAGCACGGGGGCGCAGTGGTTAGCCCTGCTGCCTCACGGCGCCGAGGTCCCAGGTTCGATCCCGGCTCTGGGTCACTGTCTGTGTGGAGTTTGCACATTCTCCCTGTGTCTGCGTGTGTCTCGCCCCCCACAACCCAAAGATGTGCAGGTGAGGCGGATTGGCCACGCTAAGTTGCCCCTTAATTGAATAAATGAATTGGGTACTCTAAAAAATATATTTTTGAAAATAAATAAATAAAATTTCTAACCGGATTGGACAGGGTAGATGCAAGGAAGATGTTACCAATGATGGGTGTGTCCAGAATCAGGGCCCGGGGGGGGGGGTGCTGCCACGGTGGCCTGGCCCTCGATCGGGGCCCCCCGCGGGGGCACACCTTCTCTTCGCGCCGGCCGCTGTAACGTTCCGCCATGGTCGGGGCGGAGAAGAACCCCCCCCCCCCCGCGCGCATGCGCTGGGATCACGCCAACACACACTGGCGCTCCCGCGCATGCGCCAACTCGCGGGGGCCGGCACGTATCGATGTATCTATGTATCAGTGCGTCGATGGCCGCCATTTCTTTATCATCACGGATCTCAAGCCATTGTCCTTTTCCGTGAAGACAACTGGCGGATCGCCGATTGCAACACTAAGCTTGTTATTGGCTGTTTACCAATACTCTTTTGGTCACCAGCCAGTGACCCAGATTGTGCCAGCCGCTGTGTTGAGCAGTTTTGCTCTGCAGTCGGCCGGCTGACATGCTAATGGGTCGTCGGTTTCACACCTGGCTCATCGCGTTCCTCCCCGACCGCGGGACAAAGGTGCCCCGTAACCAGGAGCGGCAAGGGCATTGTCCGGTTCCGCGTCGGCCTCTCCAAGACTTCACACCTGAGGGCGCGGTGTTCGTTCGCAACGCCACCGACGGTGCTCGCCGGCTCCCCCGGATTCCCGCCCGTCAAACAGGACCGGTCTCTTCCCAACTTCGGGCCCAAGGGCAGCCGATGCGATGGCATTCGGATCACATTCGCTCGGGGAGGTTGCTCCCTGGTGGGGGTTCCTCGGACGGAACCTTGCCCGAATCCTCCGACCCCGCTGCCGAATCTGCCCCGCTGTGACGCCTCCGGTCCGTGTCGACGTGCCCGACTCCGGATCGGGGGCGCGGCATTCCACCGGTGACGTCCTCCACCTGGTCCTCCTCCTCCTCCTCCTCCACCTCATCAGCCGTCGAGAGTGTCTTCGTTCTTTGGCGGGCGGGGTGATGGGGGGGGGGGGGGCGGGGGAGGAATGTAATATCCCGCGGGGGACTTACGGGTGCGAACGGTTATCATCCCTGTGGTACCGCGGAGTACGAGCTCTCCCGCTGGGGGGGGGAGGGGGGGCTACGTGTAGAAGGTCCGCCAAAGAGGCACGGATCGAGGAGGGACCCGGGAGGGGGATTTAAATCATTGTAAATAAAGCAACGTTTGTTATTCTCCCTCGACGTGGACACCCCGGGTCCTTATTAAAGGCATCTTGGGAGTCCGTGAACTGGTGTAATCGGCGGTTGTCCGGGACTGGCCACGCCCTCCACCCCAGATCCCAAATCCCAAAGATTGAGGGAGAGGACCCCTCCGTAGAGGGGACCCCCAGTGGGGAGTCTTGGAGAGACACTGTGGGGAGCGAAGGGGTTAACTCCCGAGGACCAATCTGTGCCAACGAGCATTAATCTGAACACACAAACCAAGCACAATTGATCCTTCCTTCATTGCTAATAGACACCCTGGTTCCTCAAGTGGGCAGACGTCAGAGGCCTCGTTGATGTCACCCCTCCCAGACATTAATTCCCTGAAACAATTAATCCTCAGGTGCAGCCCACACAAGTGTGTGTGTGTGTGTGTGTGTGTGTGTCTCTGACCGATCATCTGATTCCGTCGCCTGCTTCGCTTCCCACCAGTACCCTGCCCCCGCAGCGGACTGTCCCTTTAAAATCTCTCCCAGCTCACGTAGGCGGGGCCTGCGATCAGAGGCTTTCCTGTGTGTGTGGTTTTATTTATTGTTTTTGGGGGGGGGGGGGGCGGTTTGCGAAGAGTTGTCAGCTGGTCAGTTTTCCCCATTCACAGTCCGCCCCGCGCACGACTCGCTGGAGACTTTATAACAAAGAGACGAGCAGCTATCCAATCTCTGCTTCTGCACCCCCCCACCCCCCCCCCCCCCACCCCGGCCGCACCCCCCCTCCCAGGGGAGGAGGGCCAGATTGGGACGGTCGACGGGGTGGAAATAAGGATCTGGGAAAGCGAACGAGCTCCCAATCTCCCCGGACAGGAGCTTCGAGCAGTCAAACTGAGTGGGTGAGTTTCTGCTTGAGAGGTGGGGTCCCAACAGGTCCGGCAATGCTGGCTGGCTTTATACTGCATATGTCTGTGAGCGTGTGGAATAATTTAACCCGTGTTGTTGCCCAGCTAGGCTGAAACATGTTTCAAGAACGCCAATTTGCTCTGGCCCAGATCGCCCCTAGCTAACCCACCTCTCTCTCTGCCTGTCTCGGATGAGCAGCATCAGGAATAATTTGACGTTGATCCGCGCAAGGGGCAGGAGGCAACCGAACTGGGATCAGGGGGCTTTGGTTTTTGAAGAGCTTCTCGAAGGAGAGAGGGAGGGAGGTGGAGAGATTTTCAAGGAAGGAATTCCAGAGAGTAGGATTTTCCCTTCCCCCCCCCCCCCCCCACCCCAAACCAGGTCCCCAGGCAGCTGAAGGCACAAGCGGCAATGTTGGAGTGATAGGAAGTGAGGGGGGGGGGGGGGGGGGCATGGGGATCGAGAGGTCAGAATTGGGGGAGGGCAGAGATCGCCCGGAGGGTTACAGGGATGGTTAGGGGGCGAGGCTGCGGAGAGATTTGAAAACCAGCTGTGACGTAAAGGGAGAGAGTGAAGGACTGCACTCTATTACACAGCAATCTAGATTTACTGGCATGCGAGGGGGATGGGGGAGAAGGGATTGGGAGAAGGCTCTTACTTCAGCAGTATTGTTTAACCCTGCAATCCCAGTGAAGCCTGGCCTAGGGGGGAGGGCGGCAGGAGTGAGGTTTATTTTTAAAGTTGGATAATGAAATGGTTTTCGTCCTCTCTCTCTCTCTCTCGTTCTCTCTTTGTGTTTGGTGAATTACTGAATGTTTGCAATCTTTCTTCTCTCTCTCTCTCAGTGCCCTCTCCTCAAGGCATGCAGCTGCTGAGGGCCTGCTGAGGGAGTGCTGTGTTTGTGAGGCAGGCTGTTTGACTGTGCGAGGCATCGTAGGCCAATCCTGTCCCCACCCTCTCTCCCTCTCTCTCTGGTGAATTACTGAATGTTTTGCAGTCTCTCTCTCTCTCAGTGCCCTCTCTTCAAGGCATACATAGAACATAGAACATTACAGCGCAGTACAGGCCCTTCGGCCCTCGATGTCGACCTATGAAACCACTCGAAAGCCCATCTGCACTATTCCCTTATCGCCCATATGTCTATCCAATGACCATTTCAATGCCCTTAGTGTTGGCGAGGTCCACTGCTGTTGCAGGCAGGGCATTCCACAACCTTACTACTCTCGGAGTAAAGAACCTACCTCTGACATCTGTCCTATATCTATCTCCCCTCAATTTAAAGCTATGCCCCCTTGTGCTGGACATCACCATCCGAGGAAAAAGGCTCTCACTGTCCACCCTATCCAATCCTCTGATTCATCTTGTATGCCTCAATTAAGTCACCTCTTAACCTTCTTCTCTCTAACGAAAACAGCCTCAAGTCCCTCAGCCTTTCCTCACAAGATCTTCCCTCCATACCAGGCAACATTCTGGTAAATCTCCTCTGCACCCTTTCCAATGCTTCCACATCCTTCCTGTAATGCGGCGACCAGAATTGCACCAGAAAGGCAGCTGAGGGTGAGTGCCTTGACGGGCTGTTTGACTCTGTGAGGCATCGTAGGCCAATCCTGCCCCCCACCCATCCAGCGGTGGGGTGGGGGTTGGGGGGGGGGGGGTGGGGTTGGGGGGGTGGGTGGGGTTGGGGGGGGGTGGGGTTGTGGGGGGGTGGGGTTGTGGGGGGGGGGGTTGGGGGGGGTGGGGTTGGGGGGGGGGGTTGGGGGGGGTGAGATTTTCTTTGGCGGAATTTGACGAGCAGAGGGAATCGCGAATGATCACCTCGCGTTTACGCGGGCGGCCTGTGTATGTAAGTAGTCACATGGGCCCCCAAAGCGGCCCAGAGTTGGGGTGCGTTGCGAAAAGAGCCGCGAATGGGCTTACCTCCGTAACATCGCCCCGCCATCTGATCCGCCTCTGACCTGTCTTGCTGACTGAACCCCCTCCCCCAGGCGGAACTCGATGTTCTCCCTCAATGTCCTTGCTGCTGACCGCGTCCCCCTTCCTCCTCTGACCCGACGGAGGTACGGTGGTTAGCGCTGCTGCCTCGCCGCGCCCGGGACCCTGGTTCGATTCCCCGCTTGGGTCACTGTCTGTGCGGAGTCTGCCCCAACTACACGTGCGCAGGGTTGGGCTGCCCAACTGCGCCTGCGCAGTGCCGCGTAAGGACGCTGGAGTGGCGTGAGACGGACGCGAACACTTACTCTCCATTTTGGAGAATCGCGCCCAATATGTGCAAATTTCCACATTTATCACACCTGTACACCGAAGAAAATCCTCCTCATCTGAGTCCCAGATGACTTGCTGTTCTCCCTCCTTTTGTAAAGAGTGGGGTTGCATTTGTCACCTTCTGATCTGCAGGAACCACTGTTTCCACAGCCAGCTCTGTGGACACTCTGGGATGTAGGTCATTGCCTCACGGCAACACACCATCCTGGAGTCTCTTTTGTGGCATAGGAACGCCTGTCTGTTCCCCTTACAATTGAATCCCCCAACAACTGTAGCCCCAAAGTTTCTTCCTCCTCCCCCTCTTGTGCAGCAGACCCACCCCTGGTACCAGGAAGTTGGCGGCCACTGCTTTCCCCTCCGCAGAAACGGAAGATGGCCACTGGGGACCCCTGCACTACCTGCCTTCCACTGCTCTGCCCGGTGGTCACCCAGACCTTCTCTGCCTGTTCAATTCTTGCCCGACGTGGTCACCAGGGGAAACTGAAGCGTCTGCGATTTCCCACGTAGCACAGGAGGAGCACATCACGGGTACCAGCTCTCCTGCCATGACTATCTTCAAGCCCCCCAGGCTGGCGTTGGCCCGTTGGCTGGTGGCGGGTTTCTCGGGTCCCACCAGCATCGCGCCCGGCCTCGTGGCGTGGTTTGGATGGGAAATGCCATCGACACGCGGCGGGAAGAAAGAATCCCGCCGTCGGAGGACAGCGCGGCCAAATTTCCAACCTCGCTGGAAAGGGTAGCGGGACGGACTCAGCGGAGAATCCCAGCCAGCCGTGTATTAATTGTTTTAATTGGCCGCCGGCCTTGACCGTTTTTTCCAGGTTTCCCCACCCTTGGTGTGAGGGAATGTTCGTTGCCATCACCCCTTAACGGCCGAGGTTGAATTTTAAGGTTCAGCTTCCCTCTCACTGGATGCCCCTCCCACCCCCACCACACCCCCACCCCCACCCACGCCCCCGGAAATAGGGTCGAAAGACAGAAATTATTATTTTAAACCCCCATGATATCATACTTCTCTCTTCCACGCTCCGTTATGATAACTTACATTCAGGTAGCACCTTTTGAACACAGCTCAAAACGTCCCACAGTGCGTCCCAGGAGCCATACGACATAGGAGCAGAATTAGGCCACTCGGCCCATCGAGTCTGCTCCACCATTCAATCATGGCTGATATTTTCTCATCCCCATTCTCCTGCCTTCTCCCCATAACCCCTGATCCCCTTATTGATCAAGAACCTATCTATCTCTGTCTTAAAGACTCAGTGATTCGGCCTCCACAGCCTTCTGCGGCAAAGAGTTCCACAGATTCACCGCCCTCTGGCTGAAGAAATTCCTCCTCATCTCTGTTTTAAAGGATCGTCCCGTCAGTCTGAGGCTGTGGCCTCTGCTTCTAGTTTTTCCTACAAGTGGAAACATCCTCTCCATGTCCACTCGACCCAGGCCTCGCAGTATCCTGTAAGTTTCAATAAGATCCCCCCTCATTCTTCTAAACTCCAACGAGTACAGACCAGAGTCCTCAATCGCTCCTCGTACGACGAGCTCTTCATTCCAGGGATCATTCTTGTGAACCTCCTCTGGACCCTTTCGAGGCCCCAGCACATCCTTCCTTAGATACGAGGCCCAAAAACTGCTCGCAATACTCCAAATGGGGTCTGACCAGAGCCTTGTAGAAATTATTATTTTAAGGCCAGATTATATCGCACTACTCTCCTCCACAGTCCATTATGGTAACTTGCATTCACGTCTGCCAAACAGAAGGTGACACCGAAACATCCAAAGTGATCAGGGGGGGACAGGTGATCAAGGGGCTTGAGGGAGGTTCCAACGTACGTCTTCATGGAGGAAAGAGGCGGAGAGATTTAGCGAGGGAGTTCCAGAGCTTGGCGTGCACCACCAACCACCCCCTCCCCCACCACCACCCAGGCACAGAAGGCATGCCCGCCCAATGGCGGAGCGATGGGTGGGCAGAGCGGGATGGATCGTACCTGGTGTGAGTTGGGGGGGGGGGGGGGGGGGACAGGAGGGTTTCGGCTGACCTTTTAATTGGATGGAGGGAGCGTTGTCCGCCAGGATCACTCCGAACAGCTAGCCAGCACTGGAATTGGGGACATGCAGTGTCCATTGGCACCCTCGAGACGCCCCGTGCCCGTTGGGCACCGCAGGGGCCGGGGTACCTGACTGACCCCCTTCAGTCGCGTTTCGGTTTGCTGCCTCGCTGGCGGTTCGCGTTTTGTTTTACGGCAAGTGCCCTTTAAGGGGCTGCCCCTTTTAATTCCTCCCTCGGTTCATTCGCTGTCGCTCCTCACGGTTGGTTGGGCGGCTGAGCAAGAGGACGGATTTGGCGGAGCGCAGAGATCTCCTGGGGTTTGTGGGGCTGAAGGAGGTGGGGGGGGGGGGGGGGAGCGGGGGGAACTCGGTGGAGAGGTACCTTGGGATGCAGGATGTTGGGTTAACAGTGCGGGATGTGAATGGGAACTGGCTGAAGCACTGTGCAACACACAGCTCAATTCATTCAGCCCGACACAGCAACCACTGCCAATCCTCCCACAATCTCTGCTCCACTCCAATTCAGGCCTCTTGTGCAGCCGCCACTCCCCGTCTTATAATCTTGGCTGCAGGAAACCTTAATCTCTATAATTCTCTCCCAAAATCTCTCATCTCGCTGTCCTTCTTTTTCTCTCTCCCCCCCTCTTCCCC